>NW_023606970.1:0-60001 GCF_013339745.2 Dermacentor silvarum | reverse complement strand
GCAGAATGGTGTATCCGAATACTAGTTTCCCAATCTTTCGTTGCGATTCCAATTTCCCACACCCACATGTTTTCGTGTTTTAGAGCCATCAGTGTAAAATTCCATGTAATTTTTGTATTTTTCTTGGATAGCTCGAAACTCTTGTATTATGTGTTCTTGTGGGGCGTCCTTTTTCTGTAGATGTGTTAGTGTCCAATCACATAACTGTGTAAAATCGCACCACGGGGGCAATCTTTGTGGCCTTTCAGCAGCTTGCAGAACCTCTTGAGGAATATTCTAAGTCTTGCAGTATTCCTCGTGCCGTAAAAGAAGTGGTCGAATCATGTTCGGCTTATTAGTGTAATGTAAGCGTGAGTTACATTCTGTGACGATATTGTAGCATAAGTGCTGCGGTGATGACTGAATTTTGAGTACATAAGAAAAAGTGAGTAACGCTCTGCGCTGCTGTAAGGAAGGTTCATTACAGTCAACGTATAAACTTGGGACAGGTGATGTCCTGTAAGCACCACTTGCTAGGCGCAGTCCAAGGTTATGTACTGGATCAAGTCGTCGAATGTAAGAATGTCTGGCTGAGCCATAAACTACGCAGCCGTAGTCTAGAAGGCTACGCGCAACAGACCGGTAAATACGTAAAAGACACGTTCGGTCGGAACCCCAGTGCTTATGGGACAGCACTTTGAGGATATTCAACGCTTTATTTGTCTTAATATTTAGTGTGTTTGTGTGGGTCAGGAAGTTCAGTTTGGTGTCAAAGGTTACTCCTAAAATTTATAATGTTGTTTGACCGGTAGTGTGGCGTCATTTAATTTCAGGACTGGGTCACAGTATAGCCCACGTTTCTGAGAAAATAAAACAGTAACTGTTTTCTGGGTGGAGAAGCAGAAGCCATTCTTGTTAGCCCACTGTGCAAGTTTATCCACGCACAACAGGGACTTCGCGGCAAAGTGTCTTCGCCTCGATTTTGACGAGAACGATCTGAACTGTCCGCCCGGCGTCGATGGCGAGCTGCGGCTTGTAATGCTCTCTGCACAGCAGTCTGCTGAGCCCGATGATGCCTGGTTGTAGCCGCACACGTAGCTCTACGATTCGCTTCTTCAGCAGCGGTTCGTACCTGGAGACGTCATAACGTATACCGAAGAGGTACCCAGAATAGGTGGCGCACATCTAACATCGGGATAGCGTTGATTGCGCGCCTCGTCTGAATCGCATCTCGTCGTCTGCGCCTACGCGCGCGGCGGTTGCAAGCACTTTAACTAGATGGTGCCACCATACTGGCGGAGGCACGGGTCGTCTGCGCCTGCGCGCCTGCCTATAGGGCGCGTTTAAAGAGAATATTTCTGCTGAGTGATAGCAAGCGCTTGCGTGGCTCAGTGGTAAAGTATCTGACTCCCACGCAGCGGGCCTGGGCTCGATCGCGGCGGAGAGCGGGTACTTTTTTCGCATTTCCGGCGATAGCGGTTGCGGCAAAACGCCGGCGGCGGCATCATCGCGAACCAAAACGGCTATTAGAATGAGCCCATAACAGCTTACGCTGTAAAACAAGATACGCGAAGGCGACGCTTACAAGCGAGAGAGAGAGCGCATTGAAACACCCTCTCACCCGGCGAGCAGACAGAGAGGGGGCACGGCAACCTGGCTTGCGCCCACGGATCAGTCACCACCATCCTCGACGACGCACCGACGGCCGCGGTCGAAAACGCAAGGAACGTCTAGATTTCCCAGCCTTTGCTCATGCTACAGGATCACAACTCCGACCGAAGGTTCCAGAAGCGCCGGCGAAGGCAATAAAAGTTCCGTGCAGGAATCGGAAGGGGGATCAGACCGCGCCGGTGAAGAGATGTGGCATGAGGACTGACCGTCTGCGGAAGAAGGGGATTTCCCGGCAAACTAGTCGACGAGCTCATCGAGCGTCTGTATTTCCGTAAGAAGTTCCTTCTTCGAGATTTGCCTCGAGCTACGCCTACATCGTCTGGCTCATAACCAGCACGGGTGAATGCGATTGGACACTTCTTGTTCCTATTCATTCTGTACTGCACGTGTTGGACTCTTAGTGCTTGTTGTTAATTATTTTCCAGTGTTTTGTTAATACCTATCTGAATTATATTGTGATGTATCTAGCTGAAGTGTGCACGTGTGTATGTACCTGTCTTGTTTGAAGAATATATTTTGTTGTGTTTTGACAACTTAGTGCTGCCACTGACAAACTGAGATTTGGAGCAATTTTTGGAGCAGCAAAATATTAATTTCGCAGCAGTTTGGAGCATCCAGATGCAGATTTCGGAGCACTTTGGAGCTAATAAATGCCAGATGCTGGACACGTCCTAAGCTAACTATTTCAAACACTAAAAATTGAGAAGCGTTATTCAAGAAAGCATTTGCTTGCTGTAAAACAATGTTGCTCTGCCTCTAATACATGAGTTTCCCTTTAGTTTAAATGAAGACAACAAACCTGTTCACACAGTGTGCTGTAATTAGTTTATTTCAAGTTTAGTGAAGCTGCTCAGGTGTTGCCTTTTACATCGTATGATTTTTTCACTGACAGCTGACACTTTATGTTTTCAGCAAGGCTCTATAGCATCAGTCAGAAACACCTGGCCAGACAATGTTCTCAATGCTTTTCTGAGTCAGGCCAGTCTTGATGAGCCCCTCGTAACGCTCAGTCATTGCTTCAAACGACAACAAGCCTAGCTCGATTATTCGGACTACTTTGAGGCACCATCACTGGCCCATAAATTTAAAGTATAAGTACGACCGAAATTTCGGACACCTTAAGGTACGCCATTCTATATAATTCCGACTCTGCCTGCACGACTGCGTGCTAATTTGACCGCCGAGTTGAGCGGAAATAGCCATATTTTGACGTTGATACGTCGCTGGCATCGCCGCAGCATGCTGGTCGGCCATGTTGCCGACACCTGCTGGAAGCCGAAACTAGCGAAGCCTAATAAATCCAACACCTACCGCGCCCAAATCATAGAGAAATAAATGCCCAAACCGTCGGGCAAGCGAACTCCGGCAAGCCATTCGGGAGTGCATTCGGGTTGGCTCCGCGCGTCCACCGTTTATTCATTGACGGGTTACCCAGCGACACGGTCGCGGCGACTTACGTTGTTTAAGCGGCGCCGACTACAGCCTCGATGTCTCCGCCGACGAGGACAGTGATTGTTAAAATGAATGCGATAGCAACACAGCAATGTCATACGAAGTAAGGTGAGCGGCTTTGGTAGCAATATGAATTGTAGTAAACATGAGCTGATTAAGTAAGCAGGTGTGCTGCGGCGTAAGTAGACCGACATGAAGAGAGACTCGATGACCACGAGAAGGCGCGTGTGAAACGGTGTTGTTGATGAGAAGCGCTGCCAGTGGGCAGCGCGTGCGAAGGGACACACCTGTAGCGCTGCACTGCCGATCCGGGCAGCATTGCATGTGTAGCGTGCGTTGGAAAATGTGGCCCGACTATTACTAACTGTGGTGTGAGCGCGCACAAACAAACATGAATAGATCACACTGAATGACTGCAGACAACGAATGTCAAAACGCTGGCAGCAAGCTGCGGCGGCGAAGGTACGTGCGGTCTATCGCTTCAACGGAAACTGAGCGGCGAATGCACAGCGCATAAAGGTCAGAGCCGTGTGGAGATAAGAGACGGTGCGAGCGAGCGCGGTTGTTGGCAGAGAAAAAAACGCCGTCATTGGGTTTGATAGCGCGGTCGACTCCTGCGCGGCGATTTTGTAGCCGTGCAATCCGCTCGATTCTATATGCCGCCCTTATTATCCACCGTTCCCTGCCGGCTGATACCATATAACGCCGGCGGAACGCCGCTCTTACACCACTGACGAAGCGCAAGGAGCGGCAGCGGAAAAGGCATCGCTACAAAATCGCGGTCCTGTTGCCAAAGGTTCAAGATTCGGTGCATTCATTAATCGTACTTTCGTCGAGCTATTTGTGGCGACAGCATAACAATGGTAGAGTGACCCGATCGTAGGCAAGCGTACGTGCGCGTGGGACCGCGTTGACAAACTTGGGCTTTATTTTTGGACGATCCCTTTCCGGGATACTTTCGCGACATTTCGCGCAACTATATCACTGGACACGTCGACGGATGACAGCGGCAGACTACCAAGTATGCCGACGCTATTGACGCAAAATCCCGCGAAAGTGAACGTATCCCCGAAAGTGGTCAACCGAGAATAATGTCTTTTTTAGCCACTGGCGGAATAAATGCAGTTATTTTCTGGCCAATGTGGACATTTACGGCTGCCAATTATTTGTACTTTTAGGCGGTCCCCATCGATCCCGAATTATCGGTCGCCGTTTGATTTGTGAAGCCGCTTTAGTCATGCGCGCTACGCACGTCTGTGGGCCACTGCGCCCACACGTAATGCGCAGGCGCTAATTTTGGCGCACTTCGACGCAAAATCGTGTATTTTTATCAGGATGGCACAGGAAATCTCGTATGACGCAATCTGGCGCATTTGGCGCAGGATTGGGAGCGCTGACAACTCTGGGCTCTGACTCGGTCATTGGACCACAAGCGGCGTTCGCTGGCGCACCAGAGGGCCCCTTATTAATTGTCCTTGCTTTCGTGGGGTTATTTTCGGAAGCTGATAAGTCGGCGTTGGAATTTGGCCCGGCGTTAGCGCCTCGTTCACGGGATGTGTGATACTTCCCCCGTAGAGGAAATGGGGGTGAGCGAAGCTTGTCGTGTGTTTCTTCGGTGTTATTCCGAACGAATTGCACTGACGAGTACCGCGTTGTGCTCGAACCACAACCGTTCACACGCACTGCAGCTGGCGCCGAAGTTCCGGTTGAGAAACTTGCGTTGAAATCGAGCCGTCGCACCGGGGAATTTGGCGCTAGTGTTGCCGAGGCGTGCACCACCGTTGTCGGTTTCCTGAAGGGCTAGACGACGCTGACGTTTGGCCTCAACATCGCGCTCCCTCAGCTCGGAGTCCGCGGCTCTTCGCTGACGTTTCGCCTGGGCTTCGGAAGCCCTCACGCTAGAATCGGCACGTCGACGAGGAGCGCTTTCCCGAGTGCGTTCATTCTGGATAGATTTGCATGTAATTTCTTCAAAATTAAATCTGTCCGGTACGTAAAACAATGAATGGCTCATACCCCCTTAAGCAATGGCTCATCATCGTCGTCATCATCATCATCATCAGCCTATATTTATGTCCACTGCAGGCCGAAGGCCTCTCCCTGCGATCTCCAATTACCCCTGTATTGCGCTAGCTGATTCCAACTTCGGCTGGCAAATTTCCTAACTTCATCACCCCACCTATAGTCGGGTACTTTAGAAGGCAGCGGTATTTGCCCCCTCAAAGACGGATGCACACAAGTCAACACCAATGGAAGCGCGTTCTAGACTGACGTCATGAGCTCGACGGCCCGCCGACGGAGAGCAAGTAGCCCGCGCTTCGAGCTGGGGCGAGTCGCGTCAGCGGGACTATTTCTGTAGTCGCGGAGGCAATCGGCTGCCGCGCTTCGGTCATCTGGGCGGGGCCTCTCCTGTCTTCTTAAGCTGTACCCGACTATAGTTTTCTGCTGTCCTCGACTGCGCTTCCCTTCTCTTGGCACCCATTCTGTACCTCTAATGGTCCACCGGTTATCTACCCTACGCATTACATGGCCTGCCCAGCTTCATTTCTTTCTCTTAATGTCAGCTGGAATATAAGCAATGGCTCATACTCCCTTAAACGCGGATTCCCTATTACGATGAAAGAAGAGAAGTGAAATTCTATGCAGGAATGATTAGCGGCAACGCAGTCAGCTGTGGAAGCAGACGACGATGAGTAACACGGGAGCAGTGGCACGAGCGCATGCCGACCACCTGTGCAGCTCTGAGAGCAACTGTCCCCCCCCCCCCCTTTTTTTTTTTTTTTCTTTAGCGTTACATCGCCGGTGTAGGCTAGCTTATACAAGCTTCGCTTGAAAAACAAGAAAGACAAGTTGCCGTTCTCCATTTTAAATTTCACTTAATTCTGTGGTCGTAATGGGGAGGCCGCGTATATATTCCGCGTACTTAAATTTAAAGAATTCTTTTTTTTTCTTCTACTACACAGTCAGATTCTTGGCCTACATCTATCGTAAGGAGCTGAGCCATTTCATTTGGGAGCGACCAATCAGCTAACCAACCTCGGTTTATTGACGGGAATGGCGACCACTGCTTCGGAAACACTACCGCAATAAAAAGACGGCGCGTATACCTCTTTTCCTCTGTTACACATTTTTTTCATTTCACCTATGATCGGTTTCCTTACTATTTTCATTCACCTTATTTCCTATACTGGCTGGTATCATTTCTTAGCCGTATCCATCACAGTGGGTTTGTGCCATTTTTCTAGGAAATCGTCATCATTTCTGTGGAAGCTGGTGTGTTACTGTGGTGCAGGGCGAATCTGTGTTAAGCTTTTAATGCGATTAGCATTCTTATGATAGTTCACACGCTTTCCGCTACCTATGTTTGCTTCTATGTTCTATTTTCCCGCCAACTTGGCTCACTGAGTATGTGCCACTGGGAATGTACTGCACTTCAATGACAAACAAAACATTCTTTAAATTTGATCCGGTGTTGCGTTGGATCAAACCTGCGTCATACATATTCAGACAAGCATAGATTTTGTCTGAATACACGCGCCACACGCGGACTTCGCGTTGACGCCGCTAGAAGGCGCAGCGTGCCCACAAGAATGCGCGAAAGGGGAGCCGGCTGCATACACGCTTTTATTATATGGTGGCTCACACATGACGCGTTTCGGCGGTGGCGATACGGTGTGTCGCTACATTGTTGCAGTGTTAATCGCATTAACGTCGACATTCATTGTGAGATGGGTTCTGCCGGAATGTTTTTTCCCCGATTCCATCTTTTCTTTTATACGGCCAATACGAAAGGTATCCACCGAAAGGTATCATCACCGTCCTTGCGTCATGAGCCATGCGGACAGGCACGCGCTTTAGCGAACGAGCAACCAGCAGCCTGACGGCGAAGATCAGCAAAACATGGGTCAACCAGAGAAAGAGGAAAATATAAGAAATGAGGGGCAAGCAGTTGAAAGAACGGAGCGCCGGAGCAACCGGGGCACGCCCAACATGAGTTCTACGTCTCCAAGACACCGGGACATCAGCGGCGCTCGCAGTCCACGAAGTCCGGGAAACTCGGACGACTTTCGCAGTGCTGCAGGCAAGGTTGCAGACTCCGTTGCAGGAAGTCGGGACTGGGAGATGGGGTGGGGGATTTGGAGAGCGATACGCGCTGGTGTAATTTGCGCGTTCCGTATTCTGTTTTCTGTTGGTCGTCTGCTGCCTCCAGTACTACGATACACGATCCTGCTTTAGTTAGTTTAGTTTTAGTTTGGTTAGAACTTAATCGGCGAAAGTTGTCACATTTCAGACATACGTTCACACTGACTTTAACCTCCGTCATAACGCGCTCCACGTGCATTTGTGTCGTCTCCGGAGAAGCTTTTTGTGACACAGAACTCTCCGCCAGAAGGTTGCTGACAGAGACTAAATAAATCAGCGAATGTGAAGATGCTCGGGTGGTTGAAAGCCGCACAGGCGAGCTGCAATCCAGCGCTCCCAGGGGAAGTATGGCTCGGAGTCTCGCCAGGCCTCAAATCAGAACAAATGACTGTCACAATAGGGTCAAGTCAGGGCTCGGAACTTCTTGATAAAGTCTGGGACACTCGTAAAATACTGGTCTACTGGCCTACTTACTTGCAGGCAGCCCTCGCGGTCCACCAGGCGCTCGCAGTGCACCAGGCGTTCGCAATCCAGTAGGCTCTTACACTCCAGGTACTCGGAGTCCACAAGGCGCTCGGAGTCCATACACTCGCAGTCACGGCGGCGGCAGTGCGCGGCGGGTTCTCGAAGCCGGAGTAGAAGACAGCCGAGACAACTTAGGCTACTACCATAGTGGGTGCAGGTCCCCGCTGCGCCAGCGGCACCACGTCGTGCGCTGCGTGGACGTGCTCATATACTACAGCATCGTGGTGAGCACGTTCCTGCTGTACTCGGTCGGCTTCATCGCCTACAAGCTAGACGAGGACCCGGAAGAAGTTAAGGAGTTCTACCGCACCATGACCACCTCGGCGTCGCGCACCGTCTTCACGCTCGAGGGCACCAGGCATCTGCAGGAGAGGGCCGACGAAGCAACCACCGAAAGCAGCAGCGATGTTGCCGGCGATGACACACGAGGCCAAGAACTTCTGACGTCCACCGACACGGTCAGTGCCGTTCACGCTAGTATTATTATGCCACATGTGTGAAATATCGGTTTACACACACAATATATGATTATCTAACGGCTGCAAAATGACAGAAAGGAGGTCCAAGAGTTGGTGCGCAGTCATGGCTAGCCACAGTAATCCGTAAGCACAGGAACAACCGCACTGATAATCACAAAAGCTGCGCAAATGGCGTCGGAGCAAAGCACATGCGTCAGCGAGCAATCCATAGCCTTTTCAAGCAAACAAGGCTTTTTTTTCTTCTTTATTTTTTGCGGAAGGCAACTAGTAGACGCAGAAAGCAATCTTGATGATTCATTATCTTTTCGTGCTTATTTTTCCACTCTTATCTGTTCCTTCCTTGCCAAAGTTGCTTTTTCGATTACTGTTGTCGACACATCTCATAAATTCGGCGCATCTACTAATCAACCCTCAGTTTTGGAAGTCAGCGCACTTCTTTGTCCCGTCTACGTTAATTGTTGGCCTTCGGGCTGTTCGCTTACTAACACAAGCAGCGTGACACGCTCGTCGTTCCACTCATTCGCACTCCACTTTTGCTCCTTACCAAGGTCACCGATGCAAACGAAGTCGAGAAGTGGCAGCGTTACATAGCGGTCCCACCTCTCACACCCAAGGCGGGATCGGCATCGCGCACCCCCAGCCCTTCTTCTCAAGCGCCCTCTGGCGGCACCTTGCCGTACATCTACAAGAGCCAGAAGGAGCCGGACGACACCTATGTGCACCTGCTCCAGGTTGTCGCCGCCAATGAGAACAGGAGGCGCGCGTCTCGAGATGGGGCCGCCCCTGCCAAGGGCGTCGGCGCTAACACCACGGCGGTGCCTTTCCTGACTTTCCCGGGATTGTTACAGTGGTGACGACCACGTGCAACTACCCTTCACATTCACTGCGGACCGGAACATACGAAGTTGAATTACTCTTAAATTACGGCAACGTTTGAAAAGATGCACATTTTCAAATGTTAATAAAAAACGGCGCCATTTACCATAATAAATACAGCTCCGGCTTCCGGGGAACGCTTCCGGCGTTTTGCCCGAATGATCCCCCGGCCGGTGCTTCGCCCACTAATCATCATTCACTTCGTGGATATGCGCTGTTTTTTTTTTTTTTTCAAGGGGGGGGGGGGGGGGGGGGGGGGATAGTTGGTGCATGTAAAGGTGGATTCACACGACCGGACGGAGGAGGAATTTTCGCAGCGGATGGCGTATCACGTGACGCGCGCGTCATCAAAACGTGCCGCCCTCGCCTAGTCCGGCCTCCTCCGCTCGCGGTCCGGATTGAAAATGCTCGCCGGTATTTCCATCCGTCCGTTTGGCGGTCGTCTGATCTCAATTTAGCGTAGTCAGCGTCAAATCTGTCAACATCGGACGCATTGGCGTGGTTACGATGGCGTGTTATCGGCTTGGAGCCACGTGTGATTTCGTTGTGCAGCAGTGACCGCGTGTATTCTGTTGTGATGCAGCGGGAAAGGCGAGTCGTGGTTGCGCGCGCATTTCTATTTACTCAGACCGCGCAGCCTGCGTGACTTCAACATGAGTGAGGTGCACAAGAAAACGCTAATTGACGAGACAACCGTCACTTTTTTGGCTCTTGTTGAGGGATTCACAGCGCTATAAAATATAGAGCACGCCGAGTATGCAAACGCGCAGCTGCTAATAAACGTTGGAGTCGAGAGTAAGCACGCGGATTCCGCAAACGGCGGTCCGGCTGTGCGAATGCGACCTAACTCGGCTGCGCCGGATTCAGGTGCTGACGTCACTGTTTGTCCGCGGAGCAGGCGGCATTTTGCCCTCGCGTGTGTATCCACCTTTACTGAAGTACAAAAGCGCCAGACGACACAAGAAGAGACATGGACGAGCGCTTTGACTCGGCGCGGCGGAGCTCGGCGCGGCAAGTCACGTTCTTCCTTCTTTCTAGGGTTTTACTTGCCAATACCAGCTCTGATTATGAGGCACGCCGTAGTGGAGTGTTCCGGATTAATTGTGACCACCTGGGGTTCTTTAACGTGCCCTACAACGCAAGCACACGGGCGTTTTTGCATTTCGCCTCCATCGATATGCGGCCGCCGCGGCCGGGATTCGATCCCACGATCTCGTGCTCAGCAGTGCAACGCCTTGTGCATGACTTTCAAACGTGATGCGTTGCCAAGGCTACGGCACAGCTGTGGTCAAATGAAGGTCAAATTGCTGGCGACGGCGAAACTCGGCTCGACGTCCTTAGTAAAGCTTTCGCTTTAAAAGACTTTTATGTAGCACGTAATGAGCAAAAGAAAGCTGTATCGGGAGTTTCTAGTGTTTCTCTACCATTTTCTCATTGACACATTTAATCTAATTATAATTGAGAAATTCATTATTACTAATTATCTAATTAAGCGGAATGCAAAAATAATCTGAGTATCTCCAAGCGACGGCAAACAACATTACCTTGGTTCTGCCCGCGCTACGTGGTATGTGCATATTTTAAATCTTGGTACCTGATAGTTGGGACACCCTGTATATATAAAAAGGCTCTAAGCGTAGCGAATGTGGCATTTCTGTAGATAAGTTCTTCGGCGAGGCAGGCATACTTTGCCACTAATCACTTGTTGCAGAACAATCATTTACAAAGAAATTTTAATTTTTTATTTAAATAGAGCATTGAAGGCAGCTTATATTCAATCAGGTCTGCTCTCCAGTGTCCAGTGTTCTATTGACCCCTTTGGAAACGTTGCCTTCACGAACGCAACCGGGTTGTCGAATGACGGTTTCTTAGAACTTCTTAGTTTTCATCTTCGGTCTACTTTCATTCTGTGGGAAGGGCAGCCTTGTATACAGAAGTAGGGAATTTGCATCGGCTCGTGTATAGCTCCCATTCTTAGCGATATATTTTTAGCAGAACTAGACAAGAACATGAGTGGCCGGCTTCCAGATTTTAAGATTCTCAAAGTTCTTAGATACGTCGATGACTTTTTAGTTCTACTTGACGGCAGCTCTGACTTTTTTATTTTTTAACCACTAATGCACTTTATTTTATACGCGAGCGTTTATCTCCTCTAAAAGCAACGCATGGACTACCGATTGACGGAAGTATTCGCTTTCTTGACCTCAAGTTTTGTAGCGTGAGCTACACTGGCCGAGGTTGAGCAGTTTCGCGTGGCTCCTGGAGAGCCGTGCTGCGCATGCGCGAGGAGCAGTGACGTCACACGGCGCACAGCTGGCGCGCTGCATGGGCCCGGCGTTTGCGCTGGGCGTTTGCCAGTGTGGTATAGCCATGGAGAAGGAGAGCGAAATTGCTGCTCAGCGGCGCAGAAGAGCGGATAAGCTTAACTCATCGGATCCTGAAGTAGTTGCCTGGCAATTAGCCGTTGGGCGTAGGAAGAACGAACAGAAGAAGGCTAAACTTGCTGCGGAGACGCCGGAGCAAAGGGAGGAACGTCTAGCAAAGCTGCGTCGCCAGGAGGCTGAGCGACGTGCCCGACCATCTCAGCAGCAGCAACAACAAGACGCCGTCGATGACGTCAAGGCTCACCGATTGACTGACTATACGGTGAAACTTAGCGAAAGCGCCAGTGCGACTCGGACCTTCGAGACGGACTCCTCTTTACAGAGGTTGGTGTTGCCACGGGATCACAAGCTGTCACAATCCCCGAGTTAAGCATGGTTGCTTATGCCAGTCGTGTTGACGCTACCAGAAGCTCTGGAGTCTGTATCTATGTGAGGAATGGGATTGCTGCCAGTGAATTGCCAAACGTAGCGGTGCCCAAGGGTGAAGCCTGTGCTAATCAGCTTGACGAAAGTGGTGTGGTCATCGAAGCCGTGTACGTGTCGCCGAATAATTCAGTTAAAGACACTATAGATGTAGTGGCTACGTCTATACCTAGTCGTGCGGCAAGTGAACTGTGTGTGGTGGCTGGTGACCTCAATCGTGCTCCAGGCTCTCTTCGTGTTCCTTTGAAGGACCCGTTTAACCTGGACTTAGCCAGTGTTCCAACTCTACAGACGACCCAATGGGGAACCACCATGTTGATCTTGTGTATCACAGACAGACAATCAATTAAAAATACTGCGTTGGGGCCATAGAGACGGCAGCGTGTTACTACACTGACCACCGAGCCGTCTTTGTGGCAATAGAGAAGCAACCTGACGTCGATCAATATATATATATATATATATATATATATATAAAGGCAGCACTAAGCATGATAATCAAGGTAATCCTAAACAACCAGGAAAGCTTAGAATAACAAGCCGAACCTTCGCTCACACTACGTATATCCTGGCATAGCCGAGCTAAGCCACTGCTAATTTTTATTTTGCAACGACCATGTACACTGGAAGTACGACCCTCGCTCGAACAAGCCACTGCTCCCATATCAGTCGGCGCACTCTAAGTTGGTTAAGAGGGGAATCGCAAAGACATGCTCGTGAAACGTATTATGTAAGTCATGCCTTGAGCAGATGACCGAAAGCTTTAACGATCAGATCCTCCGTCTTCGATTGGCAGGTTACCCAACACATGTTCTTATTAACGTTGCTGAGGGTCTGCTCAAGTCGGACGAAAACGTCGCCATCCTGGCGTTTTCGTCCGATGCCACAAGGTTACGCGAACGCCGGCATCCCGTTGTTTTCATACGACGCCACAACGTGGCGCGGCGCGTCTGAAATTGTTTTACGATCCCGAAGTTTAAAAACGTCGCCATCCCGACGTTTTCGTCCGATGCCACAAGGTGGCGCGAAGCGTCTGAAATTGTTTTACAGTCGCGAAGTTTAAAAACGCCGCCATCCGGACGTTTTCATACAACGCCACAAAGTGGCAGGACGCGTCTACTTCCGGTCTGTTGCCGGATGCGATCTCCTGGAACCTAGCCTATAACAGCGTCTGAAATTGTTTTACGATCAGAAGTTTAAAAACGCCGCCATTCCAACGCGTCTGAAATTGTCGATATGTCTACTTCCGTTGCCGGACGCGATCTCCTGGAAACTAGCCTATAACAGCTTCGCTGTAAAAAGTAAGCAAGTGTAACACGTTTGTAAAACGTGAAGGCGAAAGCCTGCCAGCTGTAGAAGACGACGAACGCGCGAGCAGTGACATAAGCGCGTCTCTGTGATCACGTGACGTGCGCAATCAGGCACGCACTAGGCACACCTTTAGTAATTAAAGATGTGCCTAGTGCCTAAATTACAACACCTTTAGTAAGCCACAACCATGGAGCAGCCGTGTCTTTCAGTTGCCATGCCAGTGTACTGTAATATGAATTGAACAGTTTCCCCCGGAAAGTACCTCGGGGTTCCGCTTAATTATTACCCAAATGCTGGGAATATTGGTCTGAGGAAAACAAACGCGTTAAAAGTACTACCGATAAATGGGGTGGCCATAACTTTTCGACCTTTATATGGGGTTCGCAGTGGGAGCGCACGAGCCGGTGCAATTTGTTTGATAAGGTGAAAAATGGGGGTCTAGGGCTCTCGCACCTGTTCTTCAAGCAGTTGGTGAACAGATTCTTCTTTGTGCGGGATCAAACTGATGTTTTCTTGAGAACTGTGATCCAAGCACGATTACAGCATTATCTATCTGATTTTGTTGTATCATCATTTTCTTAGGAAGCTGGACTGCTTAGTTCTTATTTGCGTGAAGTGGTTATGTCTGTAAGCTTGCTCAAGGCAAGATTTTCATATGAATACTTGTCTGATGTTACGAAAAAGCGTTTGTATTGTGATATTCTTGATCTGTTCCTACCAATACCTGTCTATCGAGCTGTCTACAATGCTAGGTCCTGAGAGCGATGTGCTAAAGCGTGTTAAAAAATGCCGGTCAGAGCCTTAGCTAAACTGTTCTTTTCAGATGCATACCGACACTCTCCCTGTAAGGTCATGGTTACAAAGTAAAGGTCTTTTTGTACCTTGGTCAGTAAACTGTTTAATCTGTAACAAACCGTAAACAATACAGCACATTTTTTTAGACTGCCACGATGCCGTATTTCTGTGGTATGTCCTACAAAGAACTCTTAAAAAGAATTGCCGTTAATCCCTTTTGGAATCCGGTTTCTTCCACGTGCGGATACAGGAGAAATACCGAGTGATATGCTAATGTTGCTTTGCATGCATAGCGTATGGAAGACGAGAATGGATATTAGGCATGCTCATATGCAGGCTCACTCAGAAAGACACTATTTTGTTGAGAGTATGATATACACACGAGACTTGTTCAGAGCACAATGCGAAACTCGAGAGTGGCTACCTTTAATAGACCAATTGGCTTAGAACTGTGAAACCTTTTTAAACCCCATACATTGGCCGAGTTGTGGCTGGTGTGTTTAGAATATGTACATGTGTATCTGATGTTTGTGTTTGTGAAATGTCAATAAAGAAAAAAAAAAACAGTCGTGGCTTCAGGGTAGCGTACTCGTCTCGCACCGCGTAGGCTCAGGTTCAATTCACACCAAGATCAAAATATACCAAAATTTTTTTTTTCTTCAAAGCCACTAATTTACTTTGTTTACAGGAACATCCGAGCATTTTTATACGTGTTTTTACTCTTTGCGACGTCGGCCATTTTTCGTCACGGCACAATTTCGCCAAGGTCACTGCAAGGGCATCGCCAACATAAACACCTTCATAAAAAAAAAAAAGAAAATCGTCGGCCCTTCCCTTACCGGAAAATGGCGGTAAGCGAAGCTTGTCCTGGGTGCACCTTGTGTTTGACGGTTCGTTTCTTTTGAGTAACTTAACCGTGACCAAGGGAAAGTCAGGTGATCTGCTCGGCGTTGGCGGAGTGCCGCAGCTTCAGCGGCTCCCACCGCAGGATCGGCCTGTCGACGACGCACCCTTTCACGGGCGATTTCCTGTCGGAACTCGGTGAGAGCTGCCTGTTATTCAGGCGTATGCACAATGCGCGGCCGTCCTATCGGTTTTCCGAGACTGAACTGAAGTAGTAAGTGGTTCTTGAGGAAAGGGAAAGGTTGACGCTATCTTCTGCAGCCCTTGAGGGAGCACGGCTCAGCGCCATCTGAACTGATGATAAGTGGTTCTTGAGGAAAGGGAAAGGTTGACGCTATCTTCTGCAGCCCTTGAGGGAGCACGGCTCAGCGCCAACGGGGAGGGGTAAGTGGGAGCGAAAGAAGGGATAGAGTGGAGTCACCATGGCCAGGCGTAGCAAACCGGCAGGCATTGGCGGCACGTATCGGCCGAGGTGGTGGGCCGTAAAGTGCTGCGGAGTCTGCGGGGGTGTGGTTCCGGACCGGTCAGGCCCGGGGTGGGATGGGAGGCCGTGAGGCCTTCCCGCTTGTAGAAATGACCTTAGAGGCGTGCGGAGAGCCCTGACGAGTCAAGGAACTCCACGACGCCTCTAAGTGCAGAAAGGTGGTGTCGGCCGGGGAAGAGGAGATCTTCCTCCTTGCCAGAGGGGAGGCCCAGGCGGCGGAACTCCTGCAGGAGTAGGCCCCGCTGCTGGCGGTACGCCGGGCAGGCCAGCAGGAGGTGTTCCATGGTCTCCGGCTCCCCGCAGGAACTGCAGGCCGGGGACGACGCTCGTCCCAGTCGGTAGCTGCGAGCTGCCGTCCAGCTGCAGCCGATGCGGAGCCGGAGCAGGAGCGAGGTCTCCCTGCGAGCCAGGCCTCGCTGTGGGAGTGGTCGTGGAGGGCGTCCCAGTGCCACCCGTTTGTCTGGGTGGTGGGTCGCCAGGTGTCGCCGCAGCCGCAGCCCTGTGAAGTCGCCCTCCGTCACGGCCCGGCTGAGGGGCACGGTGGTGTGGTGGGCGTCCTTCGCCAGGGTGTCGGCGGCCTCGTTGCCCGGGATCCCTACGTGGGCGGGGATCCAGTGTAGGGACACCGGGTGGCCTGCGTCCTGCAGCGCTGTCAGCCGGGTAGACAGCAGTGCGACTCCAAGGCTGGCGCTTTCTGGCCTCTGCAGGCCGAGGAGGGCTGCCTTGGAGTCGCAGAGGATGGCCGCCGGTACCCCAGGGAGCTCCTCGGAGAGTAGGTCGACGGCCAGGTGGAGGCCTGCCACCTCCGCTGCAGTTGAGCTGGCGTGTCTTGGCAGTCGACACTGCCTGCTCTTCTGCAGGGCTGGTGCCGTGCAGGCCGCCGTGGCAGAGCCGGTGTCCGGTACCACCGAGCCGTCGACGTACACCAGGAGGTGGTCTCCGAGGGTCTCGTCCAGGAGGCAGGCGGCCGTCTGCTGCAGGGCGCAGGCGGGCGAGCGCCTCTTCGAAGTCCCGGGCAGCTCCGTGGCGATGGGAACAGGAGGCCTCTGCGGTGGGGGCAGCTGTACCGCGTTCGGAGGTGGGTTGCCAACCACCTCCTCGTAGAGGCGGCACAGCTGACCCATCCTTGAGGAGGGCCGGGACTGGAGGCGACGCAGCAGGCCTCTGCCATCAGGAGCGTGGTGGAGGCGGTCGAGGTGCCTCAGCCCCTGCTGCAGGAAGAGGAGCGACAGGGGCCATGTGCCAGCCTCCGCCAGGGTGGCGGCAATCTGGGAGCTCCGGGGGACGCCCAGGCAGAGTCGGATGGCTGCCCGGTGCTGCAGCTCCAACTTTTCGAGGCGGTGTGGCGGCAGCGCCACCAGCGGGAGGGCGTACCGCAGGCGTGATGTGGCCGCCGCCTCGTAGAGCCGCAGGGCCCACTTCACCGAGCAGCCCTCTCCACGGGCAAGGAGCTGCGACACGGCCTTGCGGACCCTGATGGTCTGGGTCTGCATGGCCCCGACTGCCGGTAGCCAGGTTAGCCGGTGGTCGATGCGCAGCCCAAGGTACGACACAGTCGTACTCCATGGGATGCGCACGCCTTCCAGCTGCAGCCGGGGAGCTGAGCGCCGTGCCGCTGCTCTCGGGTGGACGAGGAGGGCCACCGTCTTCCCCGTCGAGACCGAGAGTCCGATGCTTCCCAGGTAGGCGGCCGTGGTGTCCAGGGCTCTCTGGAGGGCCAGGCGCACGTGGCGGCTTGACTGCGGCGGTCCCCGCACCCACAGGGCGATGTCATCCGCGTAGATGGAGCACTCCACCTTGAAGTGAGGGTCGGTCGGCAGTGCAGCAGGCAACCGGGCCAGGGCGAGGTTGAAAAGAAACGGGCTCACCACTGACCCTTGTGGTACGCCTGCTGCGACCGGACGGGGAGTGCTCCTTGCATGGCCCACGCGGACACTGAGGGTGCGGTCGTTCAGGAACGATGACAGGAACCGCCGCAGGTTGCCGCCAATGCCCAGGAGGTCCAGAGCCTGCTGGACGACCGCATGTGGGAGGCCATCGAACGCCCCCTTGACGTCGATGAGGAGGAGCATGGCGAGGTCTCCGCTGGCCCTGGCGTCCTCCAGGGTGGAGACCACGTCTGCGATGGAGTCCGCAGTGCACCTTCGGCGCCGGAAGCCTGTCTGCTGGTCCGCGAGGAACCCGCAGGCGCGGGCCACCCATTCGAGCCGTGCCAGAGCAATGGCCTCCATCACCTTGCAGGCAGCAGAGGTGAGAGAGACCGGTCGGTATGAAGACAGCTCGTTGGCCGGCTTATTGCTCTTCAGAATGGGGGCCACGATGGCTGTGCGCCAGGCCTCCGGCACCTGTCCTGACCACCAGATGTTGTTGAAGCAGTCGAGCAGGCGTCGTTGCTCACTGGTGGCCAGGTTGCGGAGCATCTGGAGTGTCACTCCGTCTGCTCCCGGTGCACTGCGACGCTTGCCCCTCCTCAGGGCCGTCTGCAGCTCGTGGAGAGTCAGTGGGTCCTGGCAGATGGCCGCGATCTGGCTGGTCGCCCACTCCTGATGCAGCTCCAGCAGGCAGGTAGGCGGGTTGGCAGGCGGAAGTCCGACCGGCAGGGTGGCAGCAGCGAGGGCAGCCGGGGGGGCGAAGTGGTCCGCTAGCAACTCCGCCAGGGCCGCCTCGCTGATGCCCAGTGAGATAGCCACCGCGAGGACGGGGTGGCGGTTGATCTTCCTGCCGGTCAGGGACTTTAGGAGGCGCCAGGCCAGGGGGCCCTTGGAGCGGTTCTCTATGGTGGCGCAGAGGCTCCCCCAGCGCCATCTGAACTGAACGGAAACGAAGCGGGCGCATCGCGCGCGAAACCCTTTCTTGCGCTTTCCCTCCCCGGCGGAAGCGAAACGGCTCTTATTGGCTGTGCACGTGGCGTAAGCGCGCACCTACGCAGGTGGTCCCGTGCCTAATGACTCACGCTCCGGCGAGCCGCCGCTGGAGCCGGAGTTTTGCGTTACATCGCCGGCGCAGGCTAGCGTATGCAAGCTTCGCTTGAAAAAAGTGAGCAATGGCATTCCTCAATAATCGCTGGCTTGCAGTCTTGCGCCAGAATCACTGGTTGGTAGAGGTCACTAAGAACTAGTAAATTGTGAAATTGAAAAAAAAATCACTATTTGTTGTTTTAGTACTGCAAAAATACTAGTATGACAGTATTTTAATTCAATATTTGGAATGTTTTTTTTTTAAGTTTTTCTAGTTTCAGTGCTTGTCCCCCCCCCCCCCCCCCTTTACCTAGTCGCGCTTCAATCGTGCACCGTCTTTTTTTTTTTTTTTTATTGCGATAGCAATTATATGGACACTCCAAAGCAGATTCCTGCCGTCGGCGTCGTCGTTGCCATCTCCGTGAGGTTCCGTATGACGTCAATGGAGATGAAATCGTCGCCGCGCGCCGCGCGCCGCCGAACGCTGTGCGAGTGAAAGCAACGTTACTAGATTACCTCTTTGAAAGAGGTAATCTAGTAACGCTGAGTGAAAGGGCGCGAGGGACGCGCGCTTTCACGGGGAGTGAACCCACGGCGGAGAACAAACAAGCGTTCTGCGCCGTGCTCCCTTAAGGGCTGCGGAAGTATGCGTCTCTTTCCTCCTTTACAATCACCATATATGTAGAGCAAACGCGCCTTCTTCTTTGAAAGAGGTAATCTAGTAACGCTGAGTGAAAGGGCGCGAGGGACGCGCGCTTTCACGTAGAGTGAACCCACGGCGGAGAACAAACAAGCGTTCTGCGCCGTGCTCCCTTAAGGGCTGCGGAAGTAGGCGTCTCTTTCCTCCTTTACAATCACCATATATGTAGAGCAAACGCGCCTTCTTCTTTGAAAGAGGTAATCTAGTAATTGGCGCTGAGCCGTGCTCCCTCAAGGGCTGCAGAAGATAGCGCCAACCTTTCCCTTTCCCTCAAGAACCACTTATCATCAGGTAATCTAGTAACGCTGAGTGAAAGGGCGCGAGGGACGCGCGCTTTCACGGGGAGTGAACCCACGGCGGAGAACAAACAAGCGTTCTGCGCCGTGCTCCCTTAAGGGCTGCGGAAGTAGGCGTCTCTTTCCTCCGCACCAGGGGCAGATGCCGCGATATGTTTGTGGGTATATTTTGCTGTATCTGTGTAGGTTTGGGAATGTGTTTGTTTGGATAAGTCTGAGGGCTATTGCCTCTTCAGTGCTGAGATTTTTGTGAGGGGGAGGCGACGTTTAGCTGCGGCACCAAGTGCCTATTTATATCAGAGGCTCCGGCAACAGTCACCAACGCCGCACGCATTTTGTGCGAACGCGGGCAAAACGCCTACGGCGTCGACAACAGTCCTGCGTGTTGCCGGTGCTGCTGCATGTCCAAGTTTATACAGCTAATAAAGCTACTATCATTACTCCGTATAGCTCTACAAATTTGCTATCGCAATTGATGCTTCGCCTTGCAGGTGAAACTGCGACTTTTTTTTTTTTTTCAGGGGCTAAAGTACAGTAGCTAAAGCACCATTAACTGATATCTCTGGCAATAGGTTTCTTGCCACACATTTCGTTCCAAGCTTCGCGACCTATTTATATGAACCTTGGAAACGCTCTGTGACGATGTGTGCAACGAAGTTTGAAAGATGGCATGTCGCGGGAAATACTGATACAGCACATCGCGGCAGACACTTGCCACGAAACGTGGCGTGCCGCGAATGGCCGCGACATTCAGTTACAAGCTTCGTCGCGCTTTTCGTCAGAGGGCGTTTCCGTCTGGGGCGCCTTACTCTGCCAAAAAATGCGTTCATGTACTTTGCGCTTGGTTCTTTATTATGTTTGCGTCTGTACGGGCTGCCGGTGTTGTCGCGCGCGCCGTATCTTGCAAGCGATCTCCACACGGCGCTGACCTTTGTATGCGCTGTGCATTCGGCCGCTGTTTCCGTTGAAGCGATAGACCGCACGAACCTTCGCTCGCTGCGGCGGCTGCGCTTGCTGCCAGCGTTTTGACAGTGGTTGTCTGCGGTCATCGAGTGTGATCTATTCATGTGTGCTTGTGCGCGCTGACACCACGCTTGTTAATTCAGTCAGTAAGTGAATGTGTCCAACTTTATGCAGCCCATAAAACTACTATCCCTACTCCAAATAGCTGTCTGCTAATTTGCTATTGCAATTGATTCTTCGCCTTTCGGGCGAAACCGACATTTTTTTTACGTCGCAGTTCCCTCTAAAGGCGAAGCATTCACTGCGATAGCAATTAGACAGCTATACGAAGTAAGATTAGTAGTTTTATCAGCTGCATAAACTGCTGTAAACATTCGCTTACGAACTACATTAGCAAGCACGTTACCACGCGCACACATGCGAACATGAACACATCTCACTCGATGACCGCGGACATTCGCTGTCGGAATGCTGGCGTGACGGAAGAGCGGCGAGCTAATTCCCCTTCGTGCTGCCTCACTTCAGTGCGTGCTAAGCGCACAAGAACACAGCGCACAAGAAGCCATTGGCTATCTCAGGTCGCCTAGCCTTCGAACCCACCCCAGATTACCTCCAAGATAGGGCGCACGCGCCGCGCTTAGCCAGAGTAGAAGAGATGCACACTATCCTGCCCTCTCCCCCACCTTCTAGCACGCACAGTTGACACTGCCGCTGTTATCGCACTTTATACAGAATATCATGGCAACGCCGATGGCTCAAATTCGCGTGGAGTCCTCATATAATTGCTATCGCAATAAAATCAACGTTCTGACAATGGCCGTCCAAGTCATATTGCAGGAATGTTGCATATATGTAACATCTGGATATATTTGAAACATATTATAGATATTCTGTATAGGGCAGGCATATCACATTTACGCTGCATAGATCTTGCATAGATGGCGTGCTGCAACTGTCACGGGATGTGTGTGACTGCTCGGCATATCAAGGCCTTTTGCAGTGTTTGCTATACTGAGTATTAAACCATTATATAACAAAACCGGTAAAATCGGCACTTTACTTGGTTAAATTAAAATTCTATCTTTTATGCAAATAAGTACAGTCGCCGACGGACTTTTCTGCACGAAAGAGGCCGTAAATTTTTTTTCAATTATCAGTCAATTGAAAAACAAAAACAAACTTCAACGGAAAAAAAAAAAGTAATTTTGTTGAAATTGTGTCGGCCACCAAAGATACTGTTTCATGCCATGTTGAAATATTCACATTGAGCCACATGACAGGAAACTATGTACACGTGTGATGCTGCCACAGTGCTTATACATCTGGGCAGATTCCAGTTCTTTTGCATCCTCCACACAATGAGCAGCAATTTCATGCATTTCGATAGGGCCAGTGTATTTAGGATGCACACGAGGCACAATTTAGCAATATATCATGCGAGAACATACAAGTGAACAAAGAGTAAAGCAGCTATTAAGGCACAATTTATTTCCACATACGCATTGCCACACCTTTCTTTCATCAAATAAACAAGTAATGCTAACTACTCAGATTATTACAGTATATTTACAGTATATATCTATATATATATTATATACAAAGCTGTGCAGGAAATCTGCATCAATGTGTCACCATTGCAGTTTTAAATACTAAGCGAAACAGTGGCACAGTAAATACAGTCATCGGAAAGTGATAGCCACACCAGTAAAAAGATGCCAATTAAACATGGTACCCTGAAAGTTCCTACCAAGATTTTGCAATTTTCCTTTTGATCTTGGAAAAAAAGGTTCTTCCACATGTTTAACACATTGAGAAAAGCTTAATTATTTATCTCAAGCACCATAATTTGTTTTGTGAAAGAAACTCAGTTAAATCACAAGAGAAAAAATTCCACCACATGAATAACATTTCTTGCATGCTTCTGTAAATAAAAAATACATGTAAAGCCTCTAGGTTGTGCTGGTATTTGGGTATGTCCCATTACTAGGACCAGACTTCCAAATACTGATCTTCTGTGTACATATGAAAGTACATGAAGGCCATGCAGTGCTAGTTGAAATAACCAACAATGTAGCATTTAACAAATCAGCTTTTCACCTAATAGAAAGCTGTAGGGCATCGAACTTGCAATGTACTTGCATTAATACCCGGTACAACTTCTGAAGTGTGCAAAAGCTGAACGACGGGTGACTGCGGATGCAGTGACATAAGTGGCCGGCCACAGCTGCAGTCTCACAGTCAAGTCACTCATGAAATACCTTTCACAATTTTCAGGAGGGCAACTTGAAGAAATGTACAAATAAGGAAGTCTTTCTATTTCCCAGGAATGTTTCCATGACAAGCTAGCACTTTCCCAAATTTCTGGCTAAAACAAGTTGACTAATTATTATCTTGCTAATTACAATATATAAAATGCTCCTACACTGGAGAATGTGCAGTTGTACTGTTTGTTTCATCCTCATGTAATGCATTGTTTGTTTATCCTTAAGGGCAATGCTTATATCCTTAAGCATTTATCTTGTTTCATTTTAGCACAGCTAAACTGAAACATGTTCTACAGAGCAACCTAAGAATGCATGGCTTCTGTACAGCGTAGTAGCAGTCAAGTGAGGACTGATAATCACGGAAAGAACTTGGAAACAGCTTATTATGAGGGAAAGGATATAGCTGAGCTTCTTCTGAGCTTCGAAGTGCCTCTCATAATACATTAATAAAATAGCAGAATGCTTAAAGAGCAGCTGTACAGGGTAAATGTTGTTTACATACTGCTTTTAAAACCAGCCTAGCTGCACACTTTCTTGCACAACACCAGCAACACTAGGCTGGTGAGAGCAGTGGCAAAAAATCTTACAAAAAAGCAGATGCCACCATACTGCCCAACTGACAGGTATGTAAAACAAAAATTAAACATCTGTACAAAGCTACAAATGATGCCTCCTATTTTCATGCTTATGAGCACATCCTATAATCCATGTGCTTGCTGCTAAGACTATCAGTAGTCCTTGGAAAGATATGTTGACACCATTATGCTACGCACTTTTTATAAAACAGCCCACAAAACAGCTAAAAAAAGCTAAAAATTCATTTAACTCATGAAACAAATAGTGAAAATATGTGCGCATTATTCACAAGACCTATCATACCAAACAGGCTGGCAACATATGAATCTGCCGGCATGAACAGAAAAAAAAAAACATATACATGAAAAGGGAGTTAAGAAAACGTTATCTACGAAAATCCTTGGATTCTGGGTAAGCTTGCACGTGAACTGTGACATTAACCGGCGTCGAATAGGGCAGACTACGAAAAGAATGTTCCTGCGGGGCACTCGAGGTGTCTGATGCCCCAGCAGAACAATGTGCGAACAGCGCTGTAGGACACGCCCCTTCTTCTGGAAATGTGAGGGATCTCCTTGCCCCTTTCTTCTGCACACTTGAAATGCATGACTTCGCATTACTACAAGCAGGCTTCATAGTCGGATTCTTGCAGTCACAGGGCCCATAATTCCAAACCTTGCTCTTGCCCAGCAGTGGGAAATCGTACGAAGGAGTGGACTGGATGACATGGCCGCTGCTTCTCTTCCCACAACACTGATCTTGTTCCCATGGACTGCGCGATATCGCCTTCTGTACTGGGCTCTTGTCTTCTATAGCAGTAGAAGCACTTAGCATATTCTGTTTCTTTGTGTCAGCTGCTTCCGTGGAGGTTCTGATGGGAGTGACAGCTTTCGAAGATCGATCCAATACTGATGTTGCCTGTTTGCAACCAAAACTGAACATGCGTTCTGATCTTTGGTCCTGATCGTCAACAATGTGAGATTTCAAAACAGCATCTGACCCGTATGATTCGTCTTTCAAATATTGGAAGCAATCTGCCAGGAGCTTGTGCGGTGTTTCAAGATTTCCCATTTCATGCGTGCTACTTAAAGGCTCAGGCACACGACGCACTGCTTTGGACATGGAACTTCGATTCCCTACCGAGTGTTTCTCACGCAAGCAAGTAGATTCGAAGACATCGTCAGAAACACAGGACATCTCCTCTAAACGAAGTTCAAGGTGAGGTGGACCTGCAGAACTTTCAACGTTATTCTGTATGCTAGACACGCTTGCAAGAGTGCTGAGTGATTCCTTTGGAGTAGAGGCCACTTTCTTGTAGCACACTTTCCTGACAGTCTTAGAGAAGGAAGGAGCTGCTGAGAACGGTACGAACCCACTGCTGGTCAAGCGGACATTGCATGCGTCGTCATCATTGGCTTTGTGTTCACGGCTGCCAGGGGTGGATGCTACCGTCGAAGTGCTCTGCATCCGAGACTGCAGCCGTCTAAGCTGCTCAGCCCTTTCCTCTGCAATCTTTGTCAGTTTCTGAAGCTCGTTGGTTGTGCTTCGAAGCAGTCGCTTTGCTTGGAGCACAGCAGCCTTTTTCTCGTTCAGCTGTGATGTGATTTCCTTCAACGTCTGGTCCAACTTCAACCCTTCTTGCGGCGACACTTGCGAAGCAACGCTGCATACGGACACCTCTTCGTGGCTTCTGCTGCTGGATGACATGCCCTGCACGCCACTGTCGGCCTTGCTGCCACTTTCAATGGGTGAAGTGCCGTGGGAGACAGTCTGTGGCAAAGGCTGGTGCCCTCCAGGAACATCTACTCCTAGTGTGGTGCCCTGAGACACCTTACTGCTCAAAACTCCAATTAGCATGTCTTTGTGCTTCTCCTCCAACTGCAATGTGTACACCTGGTGTTCCAGGTGGGCAATTTTCTTCTCGTGTTGGCCCATGGCTTCAGTAAGCTCTTGATTCAGGTTCCTCTCCTTCTCAAGAACAGTCATGAGGTCCTGATTGAGAGCCTCCTGGCCCTTGAGCCGTCCTTCAAGCTCAACCTGCAGATGCACAAAAAGTCAGATATCACAATTTTTTTAACAAACTTATTTTCTTGTGGCTCATTCCTTGAAAACCACCATGCCAGCTAGTGTGAGTTGTGACAGCCTGGGTGCATAAGCTTGATGTCGCATGCTTAAAATGTAGGGGCGTACAAATGTTTGAAACTTTCAAATAACAAATTGAATAGTGTACTATTTGATTCAGTCTTCGAAACGAATAGTGATTATTTGTAAATGCAAATATTTTTCTAATACTTTTCGAATATTTCACAACATTAACTGTACCCAATTAAACATAAAAGTGGAACAAAGGCATGGTAAATTTTTGCCCTCACAAGCATAGTATAGACAAAAACATGAGAACTTGCGTAGTGGAGTAGGCTATGCCGCTTAGGTAGCCATACTTTAGAGGCTCTATATGCAGCGATTATTCGCACTCTCTGTTTGCGTCTAATGCTCCATTTGTGCTTTTAATAAACGAGGCCAGAGATTTGCTAACTTTAGGAATACTTGCATGTGACATCGTTTTATATTAATGGTGATGACGGCTGTTCATCATTCAAAAACTATTAGAAAACTATTTGATATTTGATTCAATTCAATTCGCTTCTGGGACTATTCAATTCGTATTCGATTCGGTCTCAAAACACACTATTCGTGCGCCCCTACTGAAATGCTAGGTGCGAAATTAAAGGTGTGAGCCGCATGGTACTAGCTGAACGAAAGGATCACAGACAAACTGGTGCTGCACCATTTGGAAATACCTCCTCCTTTCTCCGAAACACGCAGCCAATTCCTGGTTGGCTTATGGAAACTGTAGCTCTAAGTTGCATAGTACGGAGTTGGCGAGACGACCCAAAGTGGTGGTATACACTCAATAGAACAGTCTATGATAAATTTAGCCAAGCTCTAATGCTTATATACTTTTGTTTACTCTTCTAACAACTTTATGTTCAAGTCAACTTTTTCGTCGAACATTGACTCTGAGAGTGACAACGACGCAAACCAGCCCGGAACATCAACGGCCGCAGCCCGGCACACCCACCAGTAGTGCTTGCAGTTAAACTTTTGATTTTTTCGGAGATAGTCCCTAATAGACGGAAATACATTTTGTAATCTAATAATTTTCGTAACATTTCTTTTAAAGTAAATACAAGCGTGTCTTTACAAACTGTTCAATTTTATCTCACAATCTTGATTTTGGCAATTTATATATTTTTTTATAATATGCATCTCATTAATAAAACTTTTATGCGTTAAAAGGGCATCCATTCTGCTTTTTGTTTATGTATTACATAAAATATTCAGTGCAGCAGTTCCTTCAGAAAAAAAATCTGGCATAACCTACAAAAAACATCTATTTTCCCCATGGTAGGGAAAGAGTTAACTGCGTGTGTACTACATGCCCGCACATTCATCCATGCATGACACTTCTCTGACCAGCTGTGTGCTACAATGATGATAACCATCCAACAAGCCCAGTGAAAATCTGGCAAAGAGATGCCCCACGAACTGCAGCATGGTAAAATGTTTTGTTTCACTTTCAGACACAACCAACCTTACAGTAAGTACTGCCAGAGCTTAGATGGATGAACAGTGATTTGTTTATGTTATGGCCCTTACAGTTATTTTATTATAATGAAAAATTCAAGTAGGCACTGAAAATCTTGAATTATGCCAACTGCTTATGACCTATGCTTTATTTATTTATTTATTCAAAATACCCCTAAAGGCCCTCGCGCAGGAGGGTATTACATAGGGGGTGTTCAATACAACAAAAAAATGTTATAAAGTGGGATTAGTCAAACGTGGAAAGAACAATGCATGAGCGAACATGCGGGGGTGATTGTAGCGAAGAATACGAACGCCATAGCGGGTCACGCTCTCCAGCCCTTTCTAGTGGGTCGATCCCTCCTGCGCTTTCCTCAAGAAACGCCGCTCGTGCTGAGAGCTCGGACCTTCAAACAACGGACGGCCCAAACGGCTGGTGTCCAATAAACGCCTTTACACAACAAAGGTATGAAGACTGCAGCACACCTTGTTTATATTCATGCCTACTTAGCATCCGAAGTTTACATCTTCATGGTTTCTTTATTGCAGGGCATGCTGTATTGAGTGTATTCCATTAGTCTAGGCAGGCATTCTAGAGCTTGATGTAGGAGTTAACAACTGACGCATGTATTAAGGGAAGCCATTTTACTGCCAATGCCATTCTGAAGCTGTTCTGTCATAAACGAAGGTGTATTTCTCATAAAGTGAAACAGTGGAATGGAACTTTAATTCAATGTGCTCTCTCTCTTTCCTGCCCAGCATGACACGTCCACAAATTTTCCAGGACTGCATGGGTCCACAAACCAGTAAATACACTCATGCGTCAGCTCTTTCAAACTCATTATTGTATTTACAAAGGTATATCATCTTCCTCAACTACCGCTACTGTAGGAAATCATTGCCCCATGACTGAAGTGCTTAGTGCACTTCGACAACTCTTCTCAGTGATTTCTGTAATGAGGAGTTTGCTTTGTTACTTTTGAGGAGTCATCCAAGAAACACCTTTTTACTACAACACCTTACAGCAGATGCTCAAAGTGTCTAGTCATGAAATTTTAGTGCAGGAACCGCCACATAGCAATTGATCAATTCAGGGACCTTAATGCCTCAAAGCTACACTAGAGCTATGGGAGACACCGTATTGGAGGGCTCCTGATTAATTTTGACTGCCTAGGGTTTCACCTGTAAAAATGTGGCCGCTGTGGCCGGGCCTGTGACCTACTGCTCAGTATAACAGATGTGCAGTCACCACTTCTGTCAAAAGGTGGCACTACGTTCTTTCTGAAGGAGGAAAGGAAGAGTTTCAAGTTGATGCATCATCATCAGCCTGTATTTATGGCTGATGATGATGGCTGAAAGTTGATGCATACCTGACTGCAAATCTGAGTGAGTCCAGGTGAATGAGAGAGAGAACTTTATCGGACGTGAAACAACACCAAGTCCGTGTTCGCAGAGAAAAGAGAGACCTAGTCGTCAGCCAGGTCTAGAAGTCTAAGGTGTTCGAGCAGTGCCCTCATCATGTCTGGGGTGGACTATGCCAGTCACTCTTAGAAGTCACAGGTCTATGGGTAGCAGGCATGTCACTTGCACTCAAGCTGCGACTTACAAACTCTTGGAATCACTTGGGCTAAGGGGAGGGAGCTTCAGCCCATGTGAGGCTGTTTGCAAGTCAGAGCTTGGATGTGTGCAAGCCTAAGTTCCTAAGTTTAAGATATATTTTGTGAGCTAGTCTGAGTGAGTTTTGTTAGGGACACTAAAGAAAAACACTACATCAATTTAGACTGATACAGTAATCTTTCAAAACTCTATTTTTGTTAATTTCACAGTTAAGAGGTTAATTACTAACAAAGGAAATGAAGCTCAGTTTGAATTTTTGAATTTTGTCTCGATACCCCATCGCTTGTAGATTGGTGTGACATCACAGATTTCAAAGTATTTTCTTGTACAGTAAAAGCTCGATGATACGAATCTCATGAGGTCACGAAAAATATTCGTATTAGCCGAAATTCGTATCATCGAAACACAATTAAAACTACTGTCGAATCTCGATAATTCGAACTCGAAGAGGCCCGAAAATTTGTTCGAATTAAAAGGACGTATTTGTGAAGTATTCGTGCACCATAGGACGATGCACGAACGGTGCGAGTCGTGAAAAATCGCGGCGCGCAAGCGCATAGCAAGCGTGGGCCACGAAACTGCCCACGCCGGCTAACGGTCGCTTCCCGATAACGACAGAAAACGAAGCTTCAGGGAGCGAGCGGGCGGCGCCGGCACACGGGTGCGCGCGGAGACTGTCGAAGGTGAGGGAGGAGGGCGGCAGGAAAGCGTATTTGGCCGCGTCAACTCCGCCGCTTCGGTGGCTCCCCTCGCCCTCCCTCTCAACTCCCTCGTAGCTCTCTCACCTTCGACTCCGTGCGCACATCTCCGTGCGCGCCCGCCGCCGGGCTGGCGCCAGCTTATTTTAGCCGCCCCCTGAAGTTTCGTTTTCTGCCGTTATCGGGAAGCGAGCATTTGCGGGCGTGGCAGTTTCGTTGGCCGGACTGTGCCTCCGCCGCTGCTTCCCTCTGCGCTGCTGCCGCAGCGTGCAAGTTCAACATGTGACTAGAAAATAGAAGAGAAGGGTTCACTGCCATTTTATCCACGTGGCTGAGACGTCGGCACTAGTGTGCGCTAGAATACGGTTGTCTAGAACACTCTAGTCGGCACGTACACGCTTGTTCCGGCGCGATGCAGAAACGGCGACCTTGCAATTTGAGAGAGGGGGAAATTTCCGCCGCGGGTTCTTTTTTTTTTTTTTATCCCGTTCATTCGCGCGCGGCATTGAGGGGTCTCTCCTGAGCGTTTGCTCTATGGCGGTGTCGGAGCAATGCTGGTCGGAGGCGCCGCCGCGTTATTTGGCGCGCTGCTAAGAGCATTGTCGGTACGAGGTATGTTCGAAATAAGCATGTTCGAATTAACGAGATTCGACTGTAGCTAAATTAAAGAGTCAGAGGTGAACTCACTCAGGCACATGTACGTAAAAAGCATTTATTTCTTGAAGCGCCACCGCTTCAAACTCTTCGCGCCCAGTCGCGGAGTCCGCGCTGTCCGGCGCCGCGCCTCCGCACCAAAAGAGAAGGAGAGAAAGCGCGTGACTGCGCGCTGTTCTCTTTCGCGGCCGTCGGTGGGGCGGCATTTATTCGTATCAACCGACGCAGGCTGAAAATCGATTCGTAACAACCGTTCTCTAGCACGTTGCAAAGTAATGGGGCTCGGCCGGGACTACAGAAAAATTTGTGTCATCCGGAAATTCATACTAGCCGTGATCGTATCATCGAGCTTTTACTGTATTTGGGCTGTAGTGGGTTTATAAGAATCCTTGAAAATTGCCAAGCTGAGTCTCTGGCTTTTTTAGAATAGAATGGTGCCCATCTTCAGCTATAAAAAATTAACTAGGCCTGAGCAGACCCCATCAAAGTTCATGACGCGGCAGCAAGCTAATAAGGGAGCTTCAAGACAGTGCCGCCACCTGTCTTGTTTTTTTAGTCTTTTCTGGCTTTTCATCCTTTGTGGCTTTGTCACGGGAGGTTGGTTCTACGGGCACATCTGTTTATATGGGCCTCGCCTTTCTGCAGGACCTGCACACTTTCTGTACCCTTAAATGTACCCTTTTTCAAGTGCAAATAACGTATCAAGGATCTCATGGTAAGAGCAGCTTCTTTTGCATTGCCCCAGAAGGGTTAAAACAGACTCAACTTATTTTTCCCATTAGTGTGCACTTGAGAGATATGAAAGCAAAACCAGTGATGCTCACATTTTTATGCCAGAGAGAACCCACTTCCGCTTCCTGCTTGGCCTTGTCTGCCAGGTTCTGCTGCTGCAGGTTCTTGTATGAAGCTGCTTCTTCCTGGTTTTCCAGACTCTTAGCACGCAACTGAAAAAATAATTGAGGCAAGAAAACATGAATGCAAGACCTCGTATCTTGTCGAAGTACACTCACCCAAGCAATCACAGAACAAACATACCACCAGAGGTAACTATTTTAGTCTTATAGTGTTTCATGCCAAGTGCAACGAAGGCATTCTCATTCAACAAATCTGTGCTGTTCTTCAAAAAAAATATTTTTGGGATATGAGCAGCTTAACAATTACTATTCTGGCAGCTTAAAAACTGAGCATTGATGCGAGCATGAAAATTGTTGTAGCATTTGCATGAACGTAAAACTGGACTTCATGTCAGCAATGCCTTAGCATCGCATGGACTAACTGGCATTGCAAAGATGGATGTCGTTCTGAGAGTCTCTGGATGCCTGAAATAGACCCAGGGCTTTCTTTATTAGGAAAGCATTTCTGAGGCTTGTTTTCATGTTTGTGATACAGTAGACTACCGCTAATTTGACTCCAGTTAATTATATTTTTCGGTTAATTTCATCCAAACCAAAAGTTTCAGCCGATGACCACACATTTCTAATGGACTAAACTGTCATTATTTCAACTCTGAAATTGGCCTTCGCCAGATAATTTGAACTTGGCTGGCCATCACACACACGCCTGACTCCAATGGTGATGGCCGTGGTGGCTCTAATAATGGCATTTGCATTTTTTTAGATTTTGCGAAGGCATTTGATACTGTGTCACATCAACTACTACTTTTCAAACTTGGCAAACTAAATCTGGATCCTAATCTGATGAAGTGGATCGAGTGCTTCTTGCAGGGCCGTACCCAGTACGTTTCAATTAATGACTGTGACTCACCTGCATGCCCCGTAACATCCGGAGTTCCCCAAGGCTCCGTACTAGGACCTCTGCTTTTTCTAATATATATTAACGACCTTCCTGATTCCATTGACTCACAACTTAGACTCTACGCTGATGACTGTGTATTATATAGACAAATATCTAAACCTTCTGACGCAGCCACTCTTCAATCTGATCTGGATAACATCTCCACTTGGTGTCACACCTGGTCTATGAAACTAAATATTGGTAAGTGCAAAGCAATGAGAATAACGCGGACGACTAACCAGTCTTCATGCACTTACTTCCTCAATAACTCTTCTTTAACTTCAGTCTCTGATTATAAGTATCTTGGCGTATACATTACTGCCAACCTATCATGGAAAACACATGTCGCACATATCACTAATAATGCTAACCGCACACTTGGTTTCCTTCGCCGTAATTTTTCCATGGCTCCTGTGTCCCTAAAACTACTTCTATATAAAACTCTTGTGCGGCCGAAACTAGAGTATGCCTCTTCTGTTTGGGATCCCCACACCAAATCACTCATACAAGTACTCGAATCCATCCAAAATCGTTCTGTTCGTTTTATACTTTCTAATTATTCTCGTTCAGCCAGTATAACGCTTATGAAGAAAACATTAGATCTTCCTGACCTTTCCTTACGCCGTCGTATTTCTCGTTTATGTCTCTTTCACAAAATATATTTCACCAATCAATCTTTAAGGCAGTCACTTTTTATTACTCCCACTTACTTTTCATCCCGCATGGACCACTGGTTCAAAGTTGGCGTGCCAAGCTGCAGGACTAATCATTATTTTGATTCGTTTGTTCCGAAGACTAGTGCGGACTGGAACCACCTTCCTGCCTCCGTCGTGTCCATCGCAGTACCCGAAGACTTCAAGTCTACTGTATATGACCATCTTCATTAATCTGCCTACTACAAATGTATTCTTGTATACCCAGTTGTATTCTTGTATTCTCGTATTCTTGTATACCCACTCCTCTCTGTAACGCCGAACGGCCCTGAGAGTAAATAAATGAAATGAAATGAAATGAAATGAAAAATGAAATGGCAGTGTCCGTTTTTGGCAACGCTTAGAGTACAGTGAATGTGTCGAACGAACGTAATCCCCCGTGGAACATGCCTATTTTCGGCCAGCCCCAAGAAGATCTTAAAGCCAAAACAGGACCTCACAATAAATTCTTGCAGTACTAACCTGATTCTATTGTGCATCTTTTTTTTTCCCAATAAAATTTGCCTCAAAAATGCTTGGGCCCCGTGGGATCCCTACGAAACCAAAACCAAAACTGCCTTCGCAACAGCCTACTGTCAGAGCAGCGCCTCCTCTATTTTTTCTGTGCCTGTTGCGTCACACCCATTTCCATTGGTGTCCCATTGTCGCTCTGCTGCTCCAATTAACTGTGTGGTGGCACTAAGCTATTATCATCTCCCCGACAGTGGCGGCTGCGAAGCACTGCAGCCGTTGCTAATCCGCGCATTTTATTGCGATAGCAATTATATGGACACTCAAAAGCAGATTTCTGCCGTCAGCGTCGCCGTCGCCGTGAGGTTCCGTATGACGTCATTTGGAGATGAAATCATCGCCGCGCGCCGAACGCTGTATGTGCGAGTGAAAGGGCGCGAGGGGCGCGTCTTTCACGGGGAGTGAACGCACGGTGGAGAACAAACGCGCGTTCTGCGCCGTGCTCGCTTAAGGGCTGCAGAAGTAGGCGTCTCTTTTCTCCTTTACAATCACCATATATTTAGAGCAAACGCGCCTTCTTCCGACGCGCGAGAGGCCGTGGGGGAGGGGGAGGGAAGGGAGGCGACGGTTAGCTGCGGCACCAAGTGCCTATTTATATCAGAGGCTCCGACAACAGTCACCAACGCCGCACGCATTTTGAGCGAACGCGGGCAAAACGCCGATGGCGTCGACAGCAGTTCTGCGTGTTGCCGATGCTGCTGCATGTCCAAGTTTATACAGCTGATAAAGCTAATATCGTTACTCCGTATAGCTCTCTACAAGTTTGCTATTGCAATTGATGCTTCGCCTTTCAGGTGAAACTGCGACAACTTTTTTTCCTTTTTTTTTAATAGTATGTTACTTTTTTATAGTCTTCCATGTTTACGAGTCCTCCATATTAGCGTACGAGAGCATAGTGCAGAAAGAAGCGTTCAAAAATCTGTCTGTTCCATTATCTTGGAGCAATTGAAGTGCTCTGCTGATGGCGAGAGCCCGAGTTAAGAACAAATTGAATTCACAGGGGTAAGTGAGAAAGCAAAACAACAATTTAATAACATAGGCACAAGAGACATGTGTGAAACAAACATGTATGAACCACTAAAACTAAACAAACATGGACGTGGATAAGTTCAGTGTCAAAGGTGGCGTAAAGCGGCAAGTGCGTTATCGTTTTGTCATCGAAGCTTTAAAAACTTGCAAGACAGTGGCTTGTTTTCATGAAACCTGGCTACTGCTTTCTTTTCAGTGAAGTCAATGGCATAGTTTGTGAAAAGCGGCTTCATGAATTTCTTACTAGAAGTTCTACAGGGTGTCTACCAAGTTGACATTTTCAGATTCCCTGAGTTTTCCAGGTTTTCCCTGAGTGATTTTGCTAAATTCCCTGAGTGAAACGGAACTTTCTTTTACATCAAGATGGGCTGACACCATGTTGCCTGATGCTGTCACTCTTTAGTAAGCATGTTAAAAAAAATGCGAAGCATCAATTGGGATAGCAAATTAGTAGAGAGCTATACGGAGTAAGGATAGTAGTTTTATCGATCAGCTGTATAAACTTAGACATGCAGCAGCATCAGCAATGCGCCGAACTGTTGTCGACGCCGTCGGCGTTTTGCCCGCGTTCGCACCGAACGCGCACGGCGCTGGTGACTGTTGCCTGTGCCTCTGGGGGCGGCTCGGAAGTTTTCGACGACATCAGAACGGGACACTCGTCGAGCAGCGTCCGGAGTCTTTACCACCTTCTCGCCTCACCACATTTTTATATAAATACGCATTTGGTGGCGCAGCTAAACGTCGCCCCCCCTCCCTCCCTCCATTACCGCAACTTTCGTTCCCTTTCAATTAAATTACAGCTAATTTAGGGACGGGCGAATAGCGGATTTGAGGTTCGATTAAGTGAGTAGTGATTTGGTCAAATAATTTCGAATCGAATAGTTTGAACAGTATATATCACATATTACAGTAAAACCTAGTTAATTCGAACTTCACGGGATTGAAAAAAAAAATGTCCGAATTATCAGGATATGCAAAAAACAATAAGTAAATGCTTACTACGTCAGCACGATTTTATTAGTATAATGGTTGAGCAAATCCTTTCGCTATTTAGCACAAAAGCAGTGCGGAAGCTGCAATTCTCGTCATCTCGTGACTGATTGGCTCTCGCAGTGGCGATCGAGGCTTCGCGACTTCCTTCGCAGCACGGCTGCGGCGCGCGCCATCATTTGCGACACGCTTTGCACTACCGCGCGCACATCCCGATAATTTTTTCGCCAGTAAGCTCAACGCCAACGGATCGCACGTCCATCGTAATGTAGCCGGTGCGCTTCATCCTCGACAGCTTTGCCCCGAGTCAAACCGAAACAACTGCTTGTCGCAACCGCGGCCGCTATCGACACGATTATGAACGGCGACTTTGCGGTGCTTAAGGGAATGGCCACGAATAGCGGCAAAAACGCCCGCTTCATGCCGCGAGCGGCAACGCATCATGACGCGCGCGGCAAAAGCGGCAGGAATCGGGGGTGTTACGGCTTGCCGAGGGTGCCGAGAGCGACGAGGGTGACGTCACGGAGCCAAAGGCAACCGGACCTCCGCCGCGCCGCGCCGGGTTATCAATCGACGATTGTCGTCTCTCGCGGTTCTATAGAGGGATTTCTGGACGCTGTCCGATCGCACCCTTTTCGCTCACGGTGAATCCGCGTTCCGAGAGCGCGCGAGATCATATCGCGCTGCCGCGCGGCGAGACGCGATTGCCACGGTGGACTTCGCGGCAAGGCGCTGACGCACGGCAACTTGCCGCTAGTGTGACCGTACCCGGCCGACGCACGCACCGAGTCAGAACGAAACTACCGTTCACTGCAACAACTTCAGACGAAATCGCGGTCGCTATCTATGCAATCATGGATGGCCACTACGCAGCTCTTTAGGCACGCGGCCGACGTGCGTATTGAGTCAAAACGAAACTAAACGAAACCGCTGCGAAAGAAACCGCGGCAGCTATCGACGCGATGATGGGTGGCTGACTATGAAATCCCGCGGCCAACGCGTTTATGCGCGGCGGTAAACGCAATAAAGGCACAAATAGGCACGAAGCGTTCCGTCGTTGCATGTCATTCACGTACGATTTCCGCTGCTGACTATGGCTATGCGGACTCCGCCGCTTCGTTTCGGTTGTGCGCTAGCAGCCGTTTCTGCTCTTCTGCGTCGCACATTTCAGGCTCTTTAATGCAAAAACATATAGCCTTCGAGATTTATGGTTGATGTATGTCAGCCATGACGTGAAGCATAGCCTCCGAGATGTGCACCGACCGTCCGTGGCTTTTGACTGCCTATTCGGGACCGCTGAATAATTCGAAAATGTTGAATCCATGAATTAGAATCGGAAGCGAATAACGAACATAGAATTATTCCATGAAATATTCGACAATACCCTATATTCGCCCATCCCTACAGTAATTTTCCCTGATAGAGGCACAAATTCCCTGAGTTTTCCCCGAGTTTTTCCAGAATATTCAAAATCCCTGAGAATTCCCTGTTTTCCCTGTTTTCCCGGTTGGTAGACACCCTGAATTAGGGGGGGGGGGGGTGGCATGAATATCAAACTAACCACCAATTTATACCCGGGCCACACGGTCAAAGTAAAGTGAACTTTGAGCAAGTGGACTTCGCGGCTAGTGTCATTCGCAGACTGCCACACGAGAACGCTTAGTGACACTCACTGCAGAGCGCACTTGCCGGCGAGTGTGTTCGGCGAACTCGCTTTGCAGCGGCAAAGTGTGTAGCCTCGTTAGCAATAAGTAAAAAATAAGTAACGTATTATTGAAAGAAGAGTCAGGAGTAATTTTTAATAACATTGTTTTAAATTGCTAACGTTACAAGATAATAAAATGTGCCACACCACAAAGAACAACAAGAACAGCAAAAAAGTACTCTCGCTCTCGGGCTGTTTACGACCACGCCGGGTAATGGCTGCGCAGTTGTTTGGCGGATCGAGTAGTTTTGACTGTTGCGGGTCAAGTTGCTGTCGTTGCCGGCACTTGTAAAGGTGGATTGTAAATGTTGTTTTTAACAATAATAAGCTGTTTTCGTGCACACATTTTTATATTAAATATATGCCTTCCCGTCTGACTCCCGATGGCCATGGCCTTCAATTTGAAAGAACACTTCTCTTTCTCGTGTAGCAGCGGGCCGCCAAAGTGACACTCAGCGCCCTGAAGTGCACTCGCTCAAAGTGCACTTTACTTTGCCCGTGTGGCACAGGTATTACAGTTCTCCGGGGCACTTCCAAGTTCTCCATGGAGCCTATGTCATTCAACCATGACCACAGGTGCTTGCCTGGCAGTTATAATTCATCATTACGATTACTGTAATCATCATATTGTTGTGGCGTTGCAACAATATTTATGTTCGCTGCACGACAAACGTCTCTCCTAGAGATCTCCAATTACCTCGGTCTTGCGCCAGCTGACCCCATGTTATGCCTGCAAGTTTCTCAATTTCATCACGCAACTTCATTCTCTGGCGTTCTTGACTACGCTTCCCTTTTCATGGCACCCATTCTGCAACTAAAGGACCACCGGTTATCTGCCCTCTGCATTGCATGACCTGCCCAGCCAGCTCCATTTCTTCCTCTTAAGGTGCGGCTATAGTCTGACGTAGCATGAGCGCGCACATGCACACATGCTACGTCACACTGGCGAGAACAGCAGCATCTATAGCTCGACGCACTGGCGCAAGTCAATGTAACCGGATGCGGCCAACACGCTCCGACGCGCCCGACATCGAGATGGCTCTTGCTCCATCTGCATGTTGCTTGCGCCAGCTGCGCCGACCCACAATGCATTGCGCAAGAAAAAGCGCTCACGTTGCTTCGCCAATGGACCCAGACAGCCGTTCAAAGTGGTATGTGGGTTGGAGATTAGCTGAAGATAGCAGCTGACGGCACGTGCGTCGAAGTATAGAGGGGATGGCATTTCAGCTGGCGCAGCGCAACCGGCGTACCGTGAATGGTCGCAAGTGACGTTCACCCACGCGCCGATAACGTTGGACTAACCCCATTTGCTCTCTAATCCATGCCACTGTATTGCTCTCTCTTAAAGTTAAGTCTATCATTTTTTGTTACATCGCTCACTGAATGGTAATTAACTTCTTCAGAAGCTTCTTTGTTAAAGTCCAAGTTTCTGCCACATATACCAATAGAATAATGATGTAATGACTGCATACTTTTCTTTTCCTGCTCACAGCTTGATAATGCCTGCCATACGTGCTCCTACTCATCTTTATCCTCCTCTAAATTTCTTTTGAGATTTTCGTCATCATCAGCCTATTATTTATGTCTACTGCAGGAGAAAGGCCTCTCCCAACGATCTCTAATTACCCCAGTTGTGCACTAGCTGAATTTCCCCAATTTCATCACCCCACCCAATTTTGTGCTGTCCTCAACTGTGCTTGCCTTCCCTTGGCATCCCTAGTCAGTAGGGCACCCAGGATCTCTGCCAGGGGGGGTTAACAGTTTGCCAATACCATCTAAACAGCACTAATTTCAATTTCTTCACGGGAAATTGTCAAAAAATGCGCTTTTTTCCGTACTCGCAGACGATTACGCCTCTTACATCTTAGTTGCAGTACTCAAAGGCGCAAGGAAAGAAAAGGGGTTATACAAAAGGGTGGGTTAACTCGGCCTCAGGGGGGGGGGGGGTTACAACCCCCGAATCCCCCCCCCCCCCCCCCCCCCCCCGTCGGTGCGCCACTGTCCCTAATGCTCATTTTTTCCCTCTTAATGTTTAGTATAGTGCCTATCCATGTTTGCTTTCTGATCCACACCACTCTCTTCTAGTCTCTTATGTTATGCCTGACATTCTTCTTTCCATAACTCCTTGCGCAGCTTCTTTGTTATTAACCTCCAAGTTTGTGCCCCACAAGTTAGTACCGATGGAATGCAATGATTGTACACTTTTCTTTTCAAGGATACCGGTAAGTAGCTGGTCATAATTTGGCAGTGCCTGCCGTATGTGCTTCAATGCATTTTTGTTCTTGTTCCTCAAGCTTCCTTCTCGTGATCAGGGTCCTCTGAGAAATTGACCTAGAAAAACACACTCTTGCTCATATTCTAGAGGCATTTATCTAGAATCTGTTGATGTTTATTTGCAAGATCCAAGTCACCTGTGATTAATTGGCCTAGATAAACTGATTGCTTTCTCAGTTAAGGTCCTCAATAATTTGTTGCAATTCATCCTTATCGTTGCTGAACAGGACCATAGGTTGGTCAGATATTTACTGTTGATCCTCACTCATAATATAAGCCTGCAGTGAATAACATTGGAGAGATTGTGTCTTCTTCTTGCCTGACCCCTTTCTTGATCAATATTTTTCCACTTTTTGTGTGTGTGGAGAATTAGGGTAGATATTTGCCAAGATATTCATGTACGCTTCCTTTAGTCCTCGACTATATTGCAATTTTGGTGTGCAATTATATTTAATGATGCACAAACATCACGCTTTTCAAATTTGAATCTATTATGCTTGTCAAATCAGGGGTGTGTGGACATAGAATTTGTGGAACAGGATTTGAATACGTATACCTAGCTCGAATGTCATATTGAATATAGCACATTGAATATCAATGTTGCTTTAAGCCATTGCAGTAAGAGAGAAAGCATTTATTAAAATAAAGGGAAATTGCAGGGTCCTTTGACGGGCCCTGGGCGTGGGTGGAGCCCTCGGTACAAGACCCCATGAGCCACGGCCCGCCCTGCGAGCTTGTTATTCTGGCCCTCTAACACTTTTCCTGTCCGCGCCTATTCGATGATTGCAAATTTGTATTTTGCTGCTTCCCAAGCGCTCCCAGACAGCTAGCGCCATTTATTGGGTTATTTAGGAGCTGTTTAGTCGGTTTCGGTTTTCTTTTTCCGGTGCATGTAGATCTTTAGAGTGCCTCTGGAGAAGGGGCGTGGTCAGCACGATGTACGTTCATAGTTGCCAAGATGGCGTCGGCACCAGACGCAGCTCATGCATGGTAATGTCTAATTTCTTTCGATTTTAACGCATTTGCGTGCAAGTTTTCGGGCTTTGGAAGCCGCACCAGTGCAGAACTTTGGTATGCCCTATTTTCAAACGGAGTTTCGATTTTTTTCATTGAACCATTTCAAAGCTACCGTCTGCCGATATAAAGATATCCTGCGTGTTCTAGAGGTCAGTTATTTGCAGAGTGGTAACATCCTTCGGTCGGGATCATTTGCCGGTTGCGGCACAGCGAGTCTAGTTTCACGCAAGTAGACGGCCAGGAGTTGACCTTGTTCGAATTGCGCTAGGGATAGCCACTAGTGTTAATGTTTTTTTAATCTCAAGAAATGTTTTACATAGAAAAGTCATAGTTGCTGGAATATAGCACATCCTTTGTGCTGAAAATGCACATTCTGAATTGTTTTAAAGGTTTTTTGTGTGCGATGCAACAATGACGTTTTTATTAAACTTTACTTCAATCAAAAATTTATCTTTTTTTCGTTTTCCTTTTCACATGTTATTTGGGAATAGTACCGTAGGGAAGAAAATTTCCTCTTCTACAATTTGATACTATGATGCCCTTTGGCAGCAAGCAAGCTCTGTGATATGAAAAGAAGCATTTACTTGACTACCCAAAAGTTGCTGCTTTTCCCACTGGCAAGAAAGTGTTAAACAATACTAAATAAATCTGCACTCCCTGTTTGGGCCCAGTAACAGGCTCACTATTCTACTGCAACAGCAAAATGTTCCTACATGGGAGGCATTAGGCAGTGCGTGCGCACCCAGTAGTCAAGTGACAGGCCATGAACTGCAGAAAGTGCTGTAAATGTGACAGTAATTGAGCGAGGCAAAAGCGGTGCTAGCACCTAAGCAAAACCTGGCGGTGGAAGGTGCATCGCCATCACCATCACTTGAAAAGGCATCATGGGCGCAGCGGAACGCTTAGTGGTTTTTCTTTTAACTTTATTCTGTTCTTCGTCGGGCGCGTGCTGGACCCCTAGCACAGGGTTAGCAGTTTCTTCATTTTCGTTCACTGTGATGTTTTCGACTGGCTCGTCGTTGACGGGGTTATCGGCAGAGGCACTCATGTGTGAGCGCGATGATCTTTGGCCATGAACATGCTCGTCATTCTGCCGTCTTCGTCGCACCGTGGACTTTGGTTCGCCCTCACCGTCGTTCTGGAGATGTTTCGTGCTTGTCGTTTCGATAGTTTCAGGTACTTCAGTCTCCGATTCAAAGCTGTCCACTCCCGTGACAGTTTCGAAAAGAACAAGAGAATTTTCGGAGTCAGATTCAACACTGTCCGCTGTTGCACCCTCTTCTACTGTGGGGCTTTGAAGGCTTAAGAGTGGGCTGGGTTTGATGCGTGCAGTCTCCAATGCTGTCGAACTGCGGTGGTGCCGGCAGCAGCCTGGTTCGTCGGTTCTGGTTCTGTCGTCTGCAACTGACCCTGCCGTGTGAATGCAGGCTTGCTGTGAAGTGACCGTTTTTTTTTTTTTGCTCGTCACGACGTTTGTCGAGTGAACAGGCTTGCCGACAGCTAACCCTAATTACACTATTCTACGGCTATCATCTGTCACGACAACCGTGCATGAAGCAGCATGAAACGGGATATGCAGTTGCTTACATGTTCTCGCATCTTTTCCACAGTGGAACTCGCTTGTCTCGAGTCTTTTCCAACAAGTAGTAATAGTTTGCTGTCATGACAACAGTGCATGAAGTAGCACGAAACGGGACATGCAGTTTCTGGTTAGTACTTTTCAGTACTTCCTGCGGTGGAAATGGCACGAGAACAAGCAATGTTCCTTCCTGTGTGGTCGTTTCCTTACATGTTCTCGCATCTTTTCCACAGTGGAACTCACTTGTCTCGAGTCTATTTTAACAAGTAGTAATAGTTAGCTGGTTAGACACAAAAAACAATAAAGTGCAGCTGCTGTGGTGCTCAGCCAGCAAAACAATTAACTGTACCCCAAGTGGCCATCTTGCTGCTACAAAAAACAAAAGCTGATCCTCAGGAACGCACTCTTCAATTACAGGGTTTTTAAATGCAGATATATAAAAATATGATATTCAATATTTTCAATATTTGCACACACCTACGCAAAAGCATTACAATTCCTTGCTCCAATATAATACAACCTGCTTTCTACAGGAAACCGTTCGCCAGGACACAGGGAGACTTAGAAGCTACACTCCGCAAGTTTGTCACTTGTAAATTTTTTGTTGTGCCTGATATAGGAAATAAACATTTGTCATGCATTTCCAATAAAGAAGAGAGAGAACTGAAATCTGCCTGGAGTCTGAAACAGTGAATGTGAGTGTTTATTTACAATGCTAAAACATCACTAAGAAACTATAATTTAACTTCACTTCGCAACCAACAGTCTTCGCCTTGCACGCGCTGAAACGGGAGAGGCTGTAAAAGACGAATATAACAGAGCATTATGCCTAGCCTAACACAATGCATGCCCTGAACATATGGCGTATCATGTATTCTGCAGATGTATTGCAACACATTGTGGCTATTTCACAAGTTGCGATACTCACACTTACAATTTAAATATCTGCTGTAACCTCTTTCAGTACAGGCAGACTTCCGTCAAAAACTCATACTGATGTCTCAGAATCTGTAAAGATCCCTTGTTCAAACGCAACAATTTGCGTTTTGGACACTGGTCAGTGACCTCATAATTGCGTTAACGTAACGTATAGTGAATGCAACATACAGATGAAATGATTAACCTAGCACTCACTTTTGCTCAAGCTAAATGTAAGAGCTTTTGTTAATTAGGGCTTGCAGATTAATCTCATTGACAGATGTCTGCCTGAAGTCACCTTTCATATCTATACAGTCGCCGACCGATTTTTCGGACTCCGAAAATTCGGACTTGTTGGATATTCCGGACTCCATAAATGCACCGTCAAGGATCCCATAGAGATAATGCATTTTTTTGACCGATTTTTCGGACGAATTTGCCCCTGAAAGTTGGATTTTTCGGACTAAATCGCTCGTTTAAAGCTACGCTCCCAACCATTGTGGAAGCCGCCATATTGGATTTTCCGCCAGCTTGGCTAAATTTGGTCTTCGAATGGCTTTGCTGCCTCCGAGATTAGAAAGCGCACTTGGAAAACGCGGCACGGGACGTTACTTTTTCGTCTTCGGTCAGGACTACTATCGTCATCACACCGTTGGGGACGGGAAAGGAGGAGGCGAAGAAAGGATTCTTTTTATTGTTGTAGCTTCTTCAGCTTGTTTCAGTCGCCATTCCGCACGTGTTGTGTCGCGCTGCATCGAGACGTTGTGTGGTTCCTTGTGGCTACTACAACATCGAATTTTGCGTGCTTGACGCCATGGCTCCGCCATCTGTGCCATCGCGAGAGCCAGGCGGTGCGAAGAAGCGTGGGAAGTACACGACCCTGACATTGGAGAAGAAAGCTGCAATTATCAAGCTGATACAGAGTGGACGTTCGCAGCTTGATGTCGCCAAAGAATACCACCTCTCCAAGCAAACGGTATCTGACTATGTCAAAAACAGCGCGAAGATACTGTCAGCGTTTGAGAATTCCCACAACAAGAGCCAAAAAAACGACAGTAAGGGCGTTCATCCAGCCCTTGAAGAGGCTCTGCAGTTGTGGCTCAAAGGAGTTTTGACCAAGAACCTGCCCGTGTCGGGAGACTTGTTAAAAGAAAAGGCGGAGTCGTTCGCTCTCAAAATGGGCATTGAAGAGTTCAAATTTACTGACGGATGGCTTCGCGGCTTCAAGAAGAGGCACGGAATTTCATTCAAAAAAGTGAGTGGTGAAAGCGGAGCGGTGGATCAGACTATTGTGTCTGATTACCGTGTCACGAAGTTGCAAGCATTGCTTAAAGAATATGCTCCTTCGGACATATTCAACTGTGACGAGACAGGACTTTTCTTTAAGATGCTGCCGGATCGTACGCTAGCATTTTCGGGGGAATCGTGCGCTAGTGGGAAGCTGAGCAAGGAGCGTATAACAGTGATGGTTGGTGCCAACGCCACCGGAACGGAAAAACTGCCTCTTCTCGTTATTGGGAAGGCCAGAAATCCGAGGTGTTTTAAGGCTGTGAGAACCCTCCCTGTGGAATACGACAGCAACTCCAAGGCGTGGATCACGCAATCATTGTTTGAAAGATACATACGCAAACTTGACCGCAAGTTTGCGCGGCAGAACAGAAAGGTCATCTTTTTGTGGACAACTGTGGCGCGCACGGTAGCGTGCCGAACCTTGAGGCCATTCAGCTGGAATTTTTACCGCCTAACACCACAAGCGTGCTCCAGCCAATGGATCAAGGCATGATCAGAAACATCAAGGCACACTACCGTGCCCGCCTGCTCAGCCGCACCGTCTTGTGCTTCGACAGCGGGAAGGTGTACAAGGTCGACCTTCTGGCCGCCATCCACATGTTAGCCGATGCATGGAAAGCGGTGAAGCCAGAAACCATCGCGCATTGCTTTAGGCATGCAGGGTTCGCTGCTGCCGAAGAGCCCGAGGCGGATGACCTGGACGTAGGCGACCCGGACGGCACCGATGGCGGGGATGACTTAATGAACGACCTGCGCAGTGGTGGAGTGGACGTTCCTGCCACGATGACATTTAAAGATTTCGCTCGTACGGACGACAACGTTGTTTCGTGCGCGGAGCCCACAGACGACGAAATTCTTCGCCAGGTTGTCCAGCAGCCGGAGAGCGGCTCGGATGATGACGACGATGACCACCCGCAGCCGTCGGCGGCGGAGATCGCCAACGCGGTGACGCTATTGTCGAGCGTTTACGGTGACGATGTCACCTTGGCGTCAAATACAGACAAACCTAATTGCCTCCAAGCGTACTATGAGGCAAGGCAGCATCAAGGACTTTTTTAAGCCTGCCTGAATGAAATAAAGTTAACATTTTTGGCGAAAACTAATTTTTCGGACTGTTCGATTTTTCGGACTTTTTTTCGGACCCCGCCAGGTCCGAAAAATCGGTCGGCGACTGTAATTTTTTTCTGTTACGCTGTGATTTGCCCTACTACCATGACATATGCTAAAGCCTTGTTGTTATTCTTTGTAATCAATTCTGCATTTTGTTCTGTTAGTGTGTTTCTTACTATGTATTATAGTAGAATCGCGTTAATTCTAAGTTCAAGGGGACCGTAAATTTATTCTAATAAAGCAGTTAAAACTAAGGGGAGCCCTTTAATATAACCAAAACCATCACTGGGTTCGCAAGGAAAAAGTCACTAACGCAGCATAACGCAATATGGCGAACATGAAATAGGTGAGGAAAGGAGCTTCAGCACGAGAAGTGTGCCACTGCATGTGCTGGAAGAAGCCTAGGTTCCGTATAAACTCAAGTATGATAAAATCACCCCACTTGCATTTTTCGCTGTGGGTGAGAGGGAAAATGTGCAAAGCTGAGCCGAAAAAGATGGTGGCCTGATGTATATCTCCTATGCCTAGTGTTGGAGATGACTGGCTCTAGCGCCCACTAGGGAGGTAATGTGATCAAACGCGCTCTAAGAAAGAGAAAGATCGGAGGGGGGGTATAAGGACGCATCGAAGCTTCACCTGTGGCTCATGTTTGTCCAAAAATCGGTCCACGGGAGTGAGAAATTTTGCTCAAATTTTGCTGTTTTTGGACCTTGAATTCCCAGGAATTCTTCTCAATTCAAATACACAGGCCTTTCTGCCGAGACCAACAGAGCAGTTTGCATTGTCGATCATCTCGAATTAAGAGGTCGAAGCTTCACCTTTGGCTCGTGTTTGTCCAAAAATCGGTCCATGGGAGTGAGAAATTTTGCTCGAAATCACCGCTGCGCTGTTTTTGGACTTTGAATTCCCAGGAATTCTTCTCAATTCAAGTACACAGGCCTTTCCGCCGAGACCAACAAAGCAGTTTGCATTATCGATCATCTCGAATTAAGAGATTTCGAATTATTTGGATTTCACTGTACTTTATTTATCAGCTATTGTTGTGATGAGTTACCTATCATAATTGTTTTTGTACAGGAGGCCCCAATACAGTCTTTGACTATGGGGCCTTCTCCTGTATACTAAATACCTGTAACATGAGAACTTCTCATAACAAATTCTGATTCTGACAAGTCAAATTAGTCACTCGTTTTTTAACTTGAATACTAATCAGTCGTTTCTCCTTAGCGAAGGTCGCATGCATGGCAACACCACATAACTTTATGAGACATGCTTGTGCAGCTCATACTCGCCAGTGCAACCAAGATGTGTTCCACAAAATCCCAAGAATGGAAAATAAAATGCCAAGCAGAACAGCCTGTCTAAGCAAAAAGACCATAGCTTGTGTATTTGAATAGTAAAAAACAACCAAGAGTTAACTTATAACAAGTTTTTCACCGAAAGTTCAGGGGGCAGATTTTGCTCACTCTTAAAATGCTGCCACTTGGGCGAGCTATCACATCTAGGCAAGACTAGCCACAGTTTCTTGAATATTGGAGTCAAATGCCTCAGGTCAGACAAGACTCGGATGCAAATCGGAGGTCAAATAATGGAACAATTACTTTCACACACGCAGGATGGTCTTCCTGTTGGCGTTACTCTCGTGCGTTGTAGCTGCTCAGTAGTGCACTGACAAGGTGGGTAGTTCAAACACTGTGGCATCAAGGAATGTCCTTTGTTTCATTGCATGAAAGTATGGTATGTCCACAAGTGATTGCTCAAGAACGTGCCCCTCCCACCTCAAGGACGTGGGAGCAATTAAGCAAAAAAAAGTTGTTATACTGACCTAGGATGCTGAGGAACACAGGCAGGAAGATGAGGCTGTGCAGCGTGCCAAAAGCGATGATCCCCAGGTACATGCGGAAGTAGAACACCTGGAAGATCTGCGACTTGGCAAACGCCAGCACCAGGATCCCGCAGTCTGTCAGCGTGATGCCTGACAGAATCTGAAATGGCACAATTACCAATTGGCAAAGCTGGACCTCTAGAGACACCCACACGGGCGCTTTGAGAGTAAACCCTCGTTACCACAAAGTTGTAAAACTGAGGAAAGCTTTAGCCATAAGGAGAGTTGAGATAAGCGACATTTCAGTGTACATGCCTTGCAAATCTGGAACCTTATATTATATAATCTGTGATCACGCATCTGCTATTTACACTAAACACCCAACGTACTGTATTTATTCGATTATAAGGTGGTCATGATTATAAGGCTAGGGTGCAGTTCGGGGACCCAAGAAAAAAAACTTAAGTATGCACACCAATATAAGGTGACATAGAGTAGCCGACGGATTATTCAGACTCGGCAGGGATTGCCTGAAATGCTGAATTGCTAACTCAGCATAACGCAATATGGTGAACATGAAATAGGTGAGGAAGGGGGCTTCAGCACGAGAAGTGCGAGTTATCTGCAAATTTTGCCTTCAGGTGTGGCTTCACGGCATAGCGATGCATACTGCCACACTGTAAGGAGAAATTTGCAATGCCGTGAAGCCACACCTAAAGACAAAATCCGTGTATAAGACGAGGAGGGGGGGGGGGTGACATTGAGGATAACGATTTTGAGGAAAAAACCTCACCCTATATTCTAATAAATACAATATCATGTTTCGGCGCATGTCAATGCAATTCAACAGCTCGGCAGCAATTGTCTCATGCACACACACTTCTTCAATGTCATCATACTGACTGTGCTTGAAGGCATTCAGTATGTGTGCAGATCACTGCAAATCGCACTGTCGCTCATCATTCATCCCAGGGCTGCCCATGCTGATAAAAGCTTCGAAGGAAGCGTTGCGAAGTGAGGGTCAAAATGAACTTATTCGACAGGAAGATAGCATTGCCTGAACGACATCCATGCCTGTGCTATCAAAATAAGATCCTTCCTGTTGTCTTGCTGCACATTTCTCCTACATTTCCTCTAGCTCCAATGGAAAAAAAGAAGTGTAGATCAATGTTAATAAAGACATTACTGCAACCATAACTCTCACTGCTTTTTTTTGTGTGTTGCGACAATGTTTATCGTTATTGTGGGTTAAGGTATTGTATGCGGAATTTGCCGGTAAAGACTTCCAAGATAAGGGGGTAAGAAAATACACGGAAACAATGGGAACTAATTTCGCAGAACTGTAAAAACATTCAGAATTGGCCATATTTTGAGACACCGGTTCCAAGTCAATGAGTGTTTACTGTATAGTAGTATACATGCAAGCCTGTCCTAATAAAAGCCTATCAAAAGACTCTTACACTATCTCAAAGTCCACTGTAGGCAGCATGTATGGCAGATCTAAAGACATGTTATGCAACAGTGGAGACCGCAACCGCTCTGTTGCAGAGAAATTAACATAATTTTACTGGGGTCTCCACAAATGGCACACACTTTGGCTTTACTGTGAATGAAACAGGCAAGTAACGATCACAAACATGGTATTACTATGCAAAATGCTGCCTCAGGGCAAAATTGAGTGGAAACCAGTGAGCAGTCTAGCTGCAAGAATCTCCTCTTTAATGCCAATCTAAGTATGTGATCCCACTTGGGACATTTAGTTAGCCCCTTGCCTCGAGAAGTTAAAAAGCTTGAGTGAACCGAGAGTATTGTTGCTCATTCTTGAAGCACCTTCAAAATGCAAAGAAAATGAAAGAGAACCCACCAAAATCTTGATTTAACCGAGACTGAGTTTACCCAAGCCAACTTTACATGGCATGTCAGGAGTGCAGTTTACTCATGCAGACTAACACAGCATTCTTTTCTTGCGCCCCTTTAAATTCCGTTTTCTTCCCGAAAATTTTCTCTGGAGGTCCTGCTGCAAAACACCAGGACAGAAAGGGAGAGAGACCGATAGCAGACGACAAGTGAGGTGCCAAGAGTACTGACCGAGCTTCCCATCTTGGTGAGAGCATCCTGGGCTCGCTTGACCCTAGTAGGAGCACCGCTGAAGGCAAACACCCGCACCAGGTGGGAGCAAAACTCGACGGAGATGCCCACGCCCTGCAATCGAGAAGGCAATGGAAGCGATTCCTTGTTAAAAGAATGCACAGATTTCTACACATCATTGCAGACCTTGCGAGCGGCCAATCACGTGGATAAGACTGTGTCTGTGTGTCTTTGGTTAGAAAATGCGCTAGAAACTGGCTCCAGAGCTCGCTTTTGGCTGACATCAATGCTGAATCTTAAACTGTTGCCGACTGCCACACTGGCTCTATGTCAGGGCCACCATGCGTGTGACAGGCAAGACGAGACTCCAGATATGTAAAATTCAATCGTTTTTGTTGGTCCCATCAGGGTCGAATTAATGGAAGTCGACTATACATGTAAACTATAGTATCTTGAATCCTCATGAGGGTGTGCTTGTATGCACAGACTGTCTTTACGATAACAATTCAAGCTGTCCTTTCCCGTTTGCCCAACATAAACCACTGCAATCGCTATTGCTTTTTTTTACATGAACACAGCTTTTGACATGAATAATATCAACGCATATCCAACAGAATGTTGGAACCTAAGTGATCTAAAACTTGTAGCAGATGACACGAGCACAGCCTTCCTCACCTGCAGCTGCTTGGCTGCCTGCATCACAAGGATGAAGCTGGTGCACAAAAAGTACAACACATTCCTAAATACATTTAGGCCTTGATACCCCCTGTGTCACATCCATTCTGGAGTATTGGATAAGAATGGGCTCATACTAAGTGACCTGATTTCGTCTACTAGGCCAGACAGCAGCCAGCAGCTGCGTGCTCGGAGACATACCCAATGGCCCATGTTCACATAACACAGCTGCCAGCACACACCCACTGCCCCAAGTTGTATATATACAGTGTAGGCCGCTTATAATGTAAGTTGCCGGAGTCGTGAATATCTGCACTATAAGCGGTACCGCACTATAACCAAAACAACGATTTTCAAGCCCTGCACGTATGCAAAACATGTAGACCAAGCAGCCGCGCATATCCAAGAATCGAAGTGTGCAACTGGGAATTTTGCATCCGTAATTTACGAACGTTGAAAGGTTAATGTCCAAGTACCCACGATCTTCGCATGAAGCACACAAAGTATTAATTAAAAAAAAAAAAAAATTTCTGGCATTGTATAACACTACAGTGAAATCTCGATGATACGAATCTCACGGGGTCACGAAAAATATTCGTATTAGCCGAAATTGGTATCATCGAAACACAATTAAAACTAGCTAAATTAAAGAGTCGGAGGTGAACTCACTCAGGCACGCGCTCGTAAAAAGCATTTACAGTATAGATCACTTATAACGTAACTGTTTATAGTGCAGAACTGGCTACAACGTGGCCTTTTCCGACTCCAGTTTACCCTCCCATAGAACTCCATGTATACGCATACCGCTTACAGTGCAGCCGCGTGAGACGAAATACCGGTTATAATGCAGCGGACAATCTCGCCGACAAGGGCGGTAGCGAGCACGCTTCTCAATGAGGTGCGCCCACCGACGGGAGAGGAGATCAACGAAGGCGATGCGGAGGAGGAGCATGAGACGTGGAGCACGAGTCCAAGGGCAATAAAATCGTCACCGCGCGCCGTATGTGCGAGTGAAAGCGCCTTCACGCACGTAGAGAGAACGCTCAGGGGAGAGCAAACGCGACTTCCGTCACGGCCGGGCGCGCCAGTCGAGCCCGGCCCTGCTTTCGTCGCGGCCCTGCTACTCTGCCAACAAATGCGTTCTTGTACTTTGCGCCTGTGCCGGCTGTCGGGGTTGTCACGCGCACCGTATCTTGAAAGCGATCTCCACACGGCTCTGACCTTTGTATGCACTGTGCTTATGCCCCTCAGTTTCCGTTGAAGCGATAGACCGCACGAACCTTCGCTCGCTGCCGCGGCCACGCGCAAAAGCAAGAAAAGCGCCACCGCGTCAAACTCTTCGCGCCCAGTCGCGACCTCCGCGCTGTCCGGCGCCGTATCCGCGCCTCCGCACCAAAAGAGAAAGGGAGAAAGCCCGTGACTGCGCGCTGTTCTCTTTCGCGGCCGTCGGTTGGGCTCCGTTTATTCGTATCAACCGACGCGGATCGAAAATCGATTCGTAACAACCGTTCTCTAGCACGTTGCAAAGTAATGAGGCTCAGCCGGGACCACAAAAAAATTAGTATCATCCGGAAATTCGTATTAGCCGTGATCGTATCATCGAGATTCCACTGTATCATAGTTCTGATGCAAAGTTTCGTTACCGTATTTTAAATGTAGAAGACCATAGCATGTGCACAACACAGGAAGTATGATTAAGAAAAAATGTCGCAGTTTCGCCCAAAAGGCGAAGCATCAATTGCGATAGCAAATTAGTAGAGCTATAAAGAGTATATAGAGATAGTAGTTTCATCGGCTGCATAAACTTGACATATTCGCTTACTAACTGAATAAACAAGCATGGGGTCAACGCGCACAAGCAAACATGAATAGACTCGATGACCGCAGACAACCACTGCCAAAACACGGGCGTCGGGAAACGCGGCCGCCGCAGAGAGTGAAGGTTCGTGCGGTCTATCGCTTCAACGGAAACTCAGCGGCGTAAGCACAGCGCATACAAAGCTCAACGCCGTGTGGAGATCACTTTCAAGATACGGTGCACGCAACAACACCGACAGCCGGCACAGGCGCGAACGCATTTGTTGGCAGAGTAGAAGCCCCCCCCCCCTCCCTCGCTGCCTTCCCGCTTTGCTCCTTTCGTGTGGGAGATAGCATCGCCAGTTTCCCTTGCGCCCGGTTGCATGATACGCATTTGGTGCCACAGCGTCGCCCTCCCGTCCCCTCCCTCCCGTCCCCTCCCTCCCGTCCCCTCCCTCCCGTCCCCTCCCTCCCGTCCCCTCCCTCCCGTCCCCTCCACGGCGTCGCGTTTGCTCTCTGCTACAGTGGCTAGAATAGGCCTGCATCTCTGCTGTGCATTCGCTTGCACATACGGGGCGCGACGACAATTTTATCGCCCTTGGACTCATGCTCCTCCTCCGCATTGCCCTCGTTGATCTCCTCTCCCATCGGTGGGCGCACCTCGTTGAGAAGCGTGCTCGCTACCACCCTTGTCAGCGAGATTTTCCCGCGGAAGCCGCATTAGAACAGGTATTTCGTCTCACGCGGCTGCACTGTAAGCGGTATCTGTATACATGGAGTGCTATGAGAAAATTAACGGGAGTCTTAAAAGACCGTACTATATCCGGTCCTGCACTATAAGCGGTTACGTTATAAGTGGCCTATAATGTATATGTATTCACAAATTAGTATCCTCCAAGGTAATGACTAAGAGCGCTAAACCCCGAGAAAGAAGCAATGAATGCTTCACTTTAGAAGCACCACTTAACAGGAGATATACGAGGGGCAGGGACAAGCACTCACCACCACCAGGTTGACGAGGGACACAGCGTTGAGGGAGATGTCCCACCAGTACATAAGGCCCATCAGGTTGACAATGATCATGACGATGGTGAAGGTGACAACCAGCGCAGACATGAAGTCCAGCCCCAGCAGCACAAAGGTGACAACAAAGATGGCGCCCAGCGAGAATGCCAGGCTCTTGAACGTGTCTGGCCACATGGTCAGGTACTGCTCGTAGAACACGTGCACCAGGCTGCAGCGCGTGGGTGGAGGGTACACACAGGGACAGAAGGAGAGAGGTGTTAATTATCTTGCAGGGATATGTGCACAGAGGAAGACTGCAGTGGCCATTTCGTGACAATGGCTTCCCCCTTCAATTATATGATACACACACACTCAAATATCTCATTAGACAGTAGCTGCCTTTATTTGACATTTGTCACCATATGAGTACTTTGAAGAAATGGCTTCATACAACACATACACTAAGCTTTCAAAAGAACAATAAATAAGCATTAATTTGAATTTTGGAACAGCACAACCTTTTCAAATTCTTGATCATGATGCCTTTGTGTTGCTTTACATTCTGGGTAGTGTGTATGACCTTTAGAGCAATGACAAATACCCTATGGGTCTTATTTTTATCACATTCTCATTGGTTTATGCATGCCATCAGTATGTGCCTTCAGCGCTGCATGAGATGCACTTGCTATATAAGATTATGGGTCTTATACCACGAGTGCTCTGATTAGTGCAGTGAGCCTATCAATACTTGAACTGCCGTGATACCCAGTGGTTTATCCAACACCTATAATATGCCCTCCGATTGCCAGCAGCAACATTTGATCCGATTATACTACCGACTATGCCTGCCAGTATCGCCGCTACTGCTGGCAATTTGCAGGCTTCGTTTTTTTTTAAGACTCGAAGTTTGCTTCAATAAACAGTTTCCATATTTTATGCTCTTCCTCCCCTGCCTGTCTAGAAATGCCTGTCAATTCTAGAAGATAATTTGAACAGGTGAGCCACAGGGCTCACCTGTTCAAATTATCTTCTAGAAGTGACAGGCATTTGTAGACAGGCAGGGGAGGACAGGCTTCGTGGGCATGTGTTTGTGTGTGGGTGCGTCTGACTCCTTTGTCTTTTGCTGACAATTAGGAAATTGAAGGGGGAGATGCAGCGTGATCTCGGTCATACAAATCATCTTGCCATTTGATCCTTTTTCGTTCCATGCTGTTTTATTTGGCATCAGCTTGCGCTGGAGCACAAGCGCGATGCCAAATAAAACAGCATGGAATGAAAAAGGATCAAATGGCAAGATGATATGTATGACCGAGATCACGCTGCATCTCCCCCTTCAATTTCCTAATTGTCAGCAAAAGACAAAGGGGTCAGACGCACCCACACACAAACACATGCCCACGAAGCGACACGTGCACCTAGATTTAAACGTCATATTTATTGCCGCATCATTGGAGAAGAGTTTTACTCACCTGTATGGGATCACCTTAGACTCAGGCTGGACTTCTTGAACCATGCGTGTCAAGTTGTGGGATATTAGCCGAGCCCACTCTAGGGCCGTGTAGAAATCCTTCGACGTCTTCAGCACAGGGTGATAGGCTGAATAGTAGGCGGCTGAAATGTGAAGAAACATTGCCACATGTTCAAAGAGGCAACTGTAGATGCCTCTAGCAGATGCCTGCCACTGAAAACAAAGCTCTGCCCAGAAGCTGTCTTGGAGACTATGAAGCATAATGTATTACCTCTTTACACCCACATCCAATGCACAGTTTCCCCATAATATAATAACAGATCGCCCAATTTCCCTGCACCCTTGTGCTACACAGTTCTATTAAGGTAAACACTGAAAACTGAAAGCAGTTCAAGGGCATGGCATTATTTTTGACAGGTTGAGGTTCTTTCTATCATCTCAACTGCAGTGGCAGGCATTTTGTGGTCGACATAAACTAGAACACAAATGTTTACAAAAAACAAACCTACTAAACTCCCATACAGGGAACAATGTAACTAGCGAACACGTTAACTCTCCTAACATGTTCTCGAGTTAAACTAACTTGAAAGCTAGCTCTTGAGTTAAACGGACTTGTAGACATCACAGAATCTAAAACATAGTATCAGAACAGAGTTAACAAAACAAAACACCAGAGAACAAAATAGAGTTAACAGAAAACAATTAAAACCAGGTGTAAAAAGAGTGGTTAAAAAATCATTGCAGCAGACATTGTTTATTGCCCTAGAAAATGTACTGCGGTTAGTATGCAGAAAGAGGTTACTAGAAAGTGCTGTAAATAAGAACAATATTACCCAGACGGCAGAAATCTTGGAATAAGAGGTGTCATAAGTTCGGGATCTGGCAAGCTAAGCTGGTTTACGGCTTAAACGGGTGCCACAACGCGCACTTTCGATTGCGATCAAATTTGTCGTTCATGATTGCCTTTTTTGAACAAGATGCAGGAAGGATCCAATGGCGGTCGAGAATTCCGATCCGGATTGGGCTCAATTGCAACTGAAAGTGGCCGTGTGACACAGGTATACAGATGACACACAGTGTAGAAGACAGGCCATAGTGAAAATGTGACAACACGGCCTGCCTATCTGTCCCACCATTCATTATGACCCTCACCCACGAAATGACTTAATCTGCCATTCTAGAGGAAGCTGTGTTTGTCTACATGGTCAGTCCCACCCTTGTGACTGACTGCTACATTGTATTAATATTTGGTCCCTACCACAGCTGAACGATAACGATAAACCAACCTTTACGCTCCAGCCACCAAGTTGAATGGACATCTTTATACCGAGAAAGTGGATGCTGTTACTCAGATCACTGCTCGGAACAAAAAGTGCAGAAAGCGGGAACCCGGTTTCCAAAACCTATTAAATTTTTTCCTCAATAGCACAAACTTCTAAGAGAATTTTAAAAGTGAACATGCAACATCAATAGGTTCAAATTCAACCGATAGAAGCAAGACCACTTACCAGTAATGGTCCCATTTTCATGGTTGATCGAATGTCCGTGCTCGGCACGACCACTAAGCAATTAAAAAAAAAGGAGGAGAAGAAACGAAGTCAGCAATCAAACAAGCTAGCCATTTGAATATTATAAAAATTGTACAGACAGTCAAACTTTAAAAAGTGTTACAGTTTAGGTCTAGTCATTTCTTTTCTTGTCAAGCAGGTCAATAATGAACATCTCTGCAATGCCCGAAAAGTACGAAAAGCCAATCACTAAGGGGCCATCAAAAACCAGTCACCCTTCCTTTGTTTTTGCAAAGGGGCTGGTTAATATTTGTTCCCGTAAATAAAGCAACAATAACATTTAGACCATAACAATCATTTACTATAATTGACCCACACACTGACAAACGTTCCTTTAAAGTTGCAGCAGCATAGATGCAACTTGAATACCTACGTGTGCAGATGAGTGTGTCTCAAACACTAGCGTGCGAAAAGTGTGCACAGATAACACCTTCGGTTGCAAAAATCAATGAATTGTGATCCTTGTTTCAGTTACTTTTAGTTGGTCATGTACGTTTGCACCAGTTGTACTATAGAAATGACTCACGCTGAAGAGCACTTAGGGCTAGGCACGTCGTTCAGGAACCAGGAAAGGCGGTGCCTAAATTCTTCCCCAGCAAAAGGTTCAGATCTCGGCACGCTACAGGATTGGCACGTTCCGTTTCCTAGAAGCAAGAAGCAAAATAAGGCTCAATAAAAGCTGAAAAAAGCTGGATTCTCACTTTGTGCCCTGCAGAATTTATAAATTTCAGAAATTTCAAAAAAAAGTGACAAGGTGGCTTAAATGAGTTAATATCGTGAAAAAACAAGTTGTCAAACTATCGTCAGTCACCATGAAGACTCAAACTGACAAACTTTCTGAAACTGCCTCATACATAGCTAAAGTACTGAAACTATTCACTTAGCATGCTACAAATGAAACAAAAATGGGCCTTACCAGTGCCGTAGTCGGAGTAGCAAAAATCGTGATTTTTGATGGTTTCAAAGCAGCAATCCGAGGACCGCATGTAAAGGATGTACTGGTCCAGCCAGTATGACCGCAGTCTCGTCACATACGTCCTGGAAGAGTAGAGAGAAAGAAAGACACCGGGTTGTCAGTGCAAAGCATCAACAAAAAAGAGCTCTTAAGTTGGTGCATATTGCATCGAGCGCTGACTTGCCAACAGTGATAATCCGGTCAAGAATGGCTACCGGCAGAAAAGTACAACAGTGTACATGGGTCAGTATGCGCCACACATTAACTATTCCTATTTTAGCTAGCTCTGGTGATTATCGGGTGTTATCTTGTTGCCTACATTTGTAGAAGCAGCGCTGTAAAAGACCTTATGTTTATGACCCCCTCCACGACTGTAACCTGGAAGACTGCTTCACCTGTTGCTTAGAAAAGTCAGCTGCTTGAGCTTAGCTCCGACGGAGTCCTGGTCGCAGACTTGTTCATTGATGCACAGCCTGGCCTGTTTCTTGACGTCCGAGTAGTCGTAGCCCTCGGTGACCATGAAGTACACGGGAGGCCCCACTTTAAGATACTTCTTGAGATAGTCGAAGTATTGCTGCAGGTAGGAATCCTGAAACAATGCGATGAAACACAGGAACTTTGACTTGGCAAGTGCTCCAGCCATGCAAAGGTTGTCGAGGTCTAAAGTGCACTTGGTAACAAAGGAAACAATACAGGTGAGTGCAAACACACTAAATGGGTCCTCATTGCTCCTTTTATATGACAATGCCAATTTGGCGAAACGCATACAAAGAATACAGTCGTGTGTCTCTACAACGAACACCTCTACAATGAAATGACTTCTATATTGAAAGAATAATTCTGTCCTGGTTCTACTGTGAGCTGTGCAGTGTGCGACCTTTACAACGAAGTGACCTATATAACGAATTATTTCATTTATAAAGGTGTTCGACTTTAATTCCTTCACGACTGTTTCTTGACGTCCGAGTGACTCACCACGCATGGTTATTGAGTGGATGTTTGCCTATGCTTACATTAAAGTCATTTATATGTGCAGTACTGTGAATGGAAGTGCTTTTGAATGATCAGATTTGCCGATGCCGCATTTCAAAGCCAGAGAGGAAGTCTTCCACAGGTTAGTACCAAGAAGCGTACCAAGAAGGGCACAGTCAGTCCGCACCATTTTTTTTCGTAGCTGCTAACTACGACGCTAACTTCCCCCATCGCGTGTGCAATGTGGGCAAGCTAAATATCGGGATATGTGAGGGTAATTGGGGGAAAACACACGTCACGGGATGCAAGAGAGTCAAAACGTCCCTGAAAGATTTCAAGCAGAAAAACAAGTGCGCCTGTGCCTTGCCAATTAAGACTCCCGGTGATTCTAAATTACAATTCATTTGAACAAGTCTCAGTTTTGCAAAATGTTGCATATATTATTTATACCTTTGAGAGCTTTTTATATGAAAACCATTTGGATGTCCTGAATTGCACCAGTAAAAAAAGTTGACACTGGCAGACATGTCTCAGGGGAGAAAAAAAAAATGCGTGGATCTCACGTACCGTTGAAAATAGTGCCAACTAATTGGCACCAAGTCACACCCTCCACTCATCCCCTTACAACGTCATCCACCTTGCCCTTCCATTACACATCTCCACCCAACTTCCTCCTATCCCATCACCTGTCTCCTCGCCACCAGCACCCTGCTCTTCAAAGTCCAACCACCACAACCACGACCAACACCCGCCCCTGACCACAGTACCGACACCGAAACCCGATCGATTTCACAGAGGAAGCTTTGCTTTAAAAAATTCAGCTCCAAGATGGTCGATTTCGGCACCACTGAAGTGCAAAACCAAGGTGACTAAGATGATGCGACAGGAGCTGACTTGGCTTGCTGTCATCGTTCTGGCACATATTAGGGAAGATGAAGAGCGAGGGGTTGCTGTAGCGTCAAGCCAGGCCGGTGAATGAGAGCACATTCTGATGCTTATGGCTCGATAGTCGAGCTACTAGCAATTCACGCTGCCGCGGCAGTGACTGTGACGCGGGATGATGGATGGCAATGATGATGATGAGGCTGCAATGACCATACAAAATTCCTGCCCAACAATGTTTACCTGAGGCATAGCAAGCTCCTGGTCAAGGCCAATCTCAATCTTGCCTATGACAGCAATGGAGGAGCACAGCCATCCAATAAAGGCCACCATCTGAGGAACGATACATTGACACAATAAGCATTGGCACGAGCAATCCCGATCAAGAGTCGCACAAAGTGGGTCCAAAGTACTTAAGTGTATACTGTTGCAAGTGAAATACAGGAGGAATATCCATTTCATAATCTTTTGCCCAACAATAGTAATTATAATACTAAATGAAACAAGTAACAATGACAGCAACAACAAATAATAGCAGTAACACCATTTCACAGCATAGTATTCTTACTTTCGAAGTGAAAAACAGCACTGCAAGATGAAAAAAAAAGCGACTGACAGGAAGTAGATAACAGAGGCGCTGACTAACAACGTTGTCTTTATTGCAACAAGGCACTATATAAAATGAGCACAGCCTCCCCCTGCAAGCACACATCCGTAGTCAATAATAAAGAATATGAACATGAAGGTTAAACATGGCAGAAAAAAGAAGACTTATCCAAAAAAGTTTTTAAAACATGGTATCTCCCCTCAAAGGGTATCTAGGGGGCACCTTCAAAGAATACCATTTCGTTTTTGTTTAAAGCAATTGAAGGCATGCTAACACATGCAGCGCCACCTTTGTGAATTACGTAAGCTTCGGGCAATAGGCATGCATATACTTTTAAGTATAATCCGATGACTGTGCAAGTGCGAAAGTCTGGTGTGCAGCCACACTCGCCCAACTGCCAACTAGCCCTATGTCACTTACTGCTATAGTATCCTTAACTTTTCAAAGATAACCACTACAGAATTAAAGCTCTCTGGTACCAAATCCCTAAGGAATAAATAATACAGAATGAAGTTTTTGGAAACGGAAGGTACAAGTGGTACAAGAAAGAAAAAAAGATTTTGTTGCAGCCAATGCATCCACCCTCGAATAGAAACATGCAGTGGATACTTCCTTTGCCGACCACCACACCATTCACCTAAATTACAGGCAGACAGGTGAAGCGACAAGTTATTTTTTTTCACGCATTTCGTGCTATGAAAGCTTTTGCAGTTAACAGTATATGCGAGAGCCTGTGTGATGGAAAATTTATATTATAGCAGTTATCTATATGCAGCACACACACACATGCTTGCACGCACATGCACACTAACGCTCATGTACACACACACACACACACACACACACACACACACACACACACACACACACACACACACACACACACACACACAAATTGCAGATTATTTCAGCACTTACCACAACAACTCGTACAGAGTCGCTGAGCAGGAAAGGTGCATAGACTGTCTTGAAGAACTTGTAAAGCAGACTAGTGTTTTCAGAGGGCTTGCTCTTCTTTGATGCCTTTATACAGAAGCAGAGATCTAGGCGGTTGCTCTGTGAAACATAAAGAGTGCAGAAACGAAAACAGTCCTATTAGCAACACACAAGAATAACGGCTAAAAACTTTAGAATCCCATAGGCACCAACATTAGGTTCTAAGCAATAGTGCCAGAAAAAATGTTGGCCACTGTTTTTAATGAATCGCAGAGCAGAGGAATACCCTCAAAAAATACCCTCAGATGTCTTCATGACATCATAAGCTATGGATAATCAGTTTTGGACAATGGGCACTACCACAGTGAAAACAGTGGCATCAATATAGGCGCTTCTCTATTAGCTTGCAGAGCAATGTTAAGGCAATACAATTGTGCGATATGAAATGCATCCATGCAAATCTTTGCAGCCTTAAAGGTAATAAATAAAACGCAGATGAACAGGAACAACACAACATATGCGTAATTTTGAGTGCTGCTCCTTCCATTCGAAGCAGCTT
>NW_023606969.1:0-60001 GCF_013339745.2 Dermacentor silvarum | reverse complement strand
TCTGCCCAAAATTTGCTGAATGAGCATGAAACAGAAAATCAGATTGAAGTTCGGAATATGTAGTGCCCACGCCAGATTCATGTTTGTTCAGACATTTAGCCACCATGTTGACCTGCATTCTTCAGCATGTAATTTATTGTTTTCTTTCTTTTTCTTACCACGCTCAAGGCGGAAAAGCTGTGAGGAATTCGATAAGAAGCATATTTAGAAGTATAACATCGCTGGATCGACAAGGACACAGGCAAAGAAGAACACGACACTTCTTTGCCTGTGTCCTTGTCCATCTAGCGCTGTTATTTTCCTAAACATGAATTGCCACCCACTCGCCCAAGTTTCTTTTCTGTTAACAAGCAATTTTCCTTTTTTTGGTGCCGCTATGATGCCGCAAGAAATACAGAATGCATACGTGGTGTTCGCAGTACGCAAAACCGCAAATCGCATTGTGCTGCAGCCAACTTGGGAATAGGATATTCCGTTAAGCGCATTATCCTGTGAGCCCAATCTACTGTCTCTGTGACCCTCGTAACACTATAACTTCTGGATTTCTTCACTCGCTAGTGTTGTGGGTGGAGTCGAGTACTGTAGCTAACTGAATTTCCTTTGAGACACGCACCAGGCAAGTCCGTTAAGCTCCACTTATAAAGCTGCAACATTTCAGCAGGTGTTGTGATATTCTCTTTATTCTCTTTTTCGATGCAGCCACCGCAGCCGTACAGCTTTGGTTACGACACGGCTGACGAGTTCGGCAACCGGCAGTTCCGCAGTGAACAAGGTGACGCAAATAACGCAAAGACTGGCTCGTACGGTTACACGGACGTCAACGGTCTCTACCGGCGCGTCAGCTACGTCGCCGATGCCAATGGCTTCCGCGCCACTGTAGACACCAACGAACCGGGCACCGCGCCGGGAGCCAGCGCCGACGTTGTGTTCAACGCCGCGCCCGTTGTGCCGCCCGTTCCTGCTGGGACGGCAACACCTGCTGCGTACGGCGCCAGGGCAGCCCCTGGTTACAACAACGCATTGAGCGGAGATGGTGGATACGGATACGACCCTTACGGCCGCGGAGCTGGAGCCGGCTATGGTGGCTACGGACGCTTCGGCTACGGCCCTAGTGGAGCTGTTGTGGGTGGTTACGCCGCCGGAGAACGCACTCCTTCCGGTTACGGTGCCCCCGGCTATTCGGTGGGCCAGTACGGTCCAGCTGGCTACGGCAGATTAGCCGCTGGTCACCATGGATTCCGCCGTCGTAGATAAAAGGTGCATTCAATGCCTGTGAAGATTTGAATGGGTAAGGGGCGCTCCAGACCAAGAAGCCATCGTGTGTGTTCTCTGTATTCAAAGTGAGATACGTGGGGCACGTTATTAAAGTTATTTTACAATTTTTTGTTGTTTGACATCTTGTGAAATTTCTACGAAGTGTATAACGATGCTGCCGATATGTCAAGGCGGGTATTGGGGGGATGCGGTATGGAGACCTGCAGTGTCTAATAGAGGCCATAAATGCTTGCGCAAACACAACGGCATTTCACTTCAATGGGTGGCACCACAGTCTGCTACCAACCTTAGATTTGCTGTTTCAGCGGTCTTTCTATAGACAAAGAGCATAGAAAAACTTCCATTGAAAAATATGCAGATGCCTCGCACTCTGGGTATCGATGGAAGAGAAGTTTTGTATGCTGTTTGCTTTAAGCGACGATAATTGGTGGTGATATTGGCCGCGAATGTGTAATTGCTTCTGCGTTTAGTCCGATACGAGAGTGTTAGGTTAAAGTTAAACGTTACCTTGTGTGTACCACTGTGTGTCCGCAATCCCCGGAACACACAGGGAGACGTGTTTGCTTGAGGCGTTGTTGTGCGTCATTGTTAATAGTCTCGGAGAGTTCAGCCTTATTATTGCCTCACATGGCACATCGCATCGTGACAGAAGAGTTAAACTTTAATTAAATTGTGCCGCTGTATGTAATTGCATTATATATTATAAAATTGTACGCATACATTGTATACCTTTATTCGCGGTCTGCATCACATTTCGCAGAGTATGTCCACGTGTTCTACGCGACGCTTCTTTCGGGCCTGGGTGTCCTCGATTGAGTGCAAGCTTGGGAACCATTTTGCTGGTGCGTGTTTACGTGCTCTTTTTGCATACGTGGCCAGCACTCTGTTGTGACGCCAGCTCCAAGAGCTATCTTGAGGCCATAGACGATTATAATGTTCACACTATCACAGCCCAGCACGCGACGTCCACAGCCGAGCACTTGCATTTTTGTTGCATAAGGCTCATTCACACTAGGCATGCACGACACCGATTTTGGTCTGCCGACAGTTGGCGACCTATCTTTATAGGACAGAAAACGCTATGGCCAACAATTTGAAGGGAGGAAAACTCTGTCGCCAACAGTCGGCAGACAAAAATCGGTGTCATGTCGGCCTAGTGTGCATGAGCCTACAGGAAAGCGAGCTGAGCACGTGCCATACGCACAAGCTACGCATCCCGGCCCGCGGTGGCGCCGGCCGGGTGATGATGATTATTATGGTGATTTAATGGCATCCCTTTATAAATGGGGTGGTGAGAAATAGCCACCTAGCCCGCTTGATTTAATCAGGTATGCTATACATGTTTTACAGCGAAGCTGTCTATAGTTAGGGTTCTATGCATTCTTCGTGTCCGTCAACACATCTGCGTGTGCAATAATTCAGTTTCCGAATTTGATGCAAAATCGCTTCATTCTACGCAAAAGCTTATACGTGTCTCATCACTTGGATATGTATTTTCAGTAGATTAGTTATCAATAGGAACCATTTTCAAAATCAGCATACTCTCAGGTAGATAATAAGGGTTTCTCAAAGATTTGCCGCTGTGCAACCCGTGTCGTCCATGTGTACGCTCGCACCGCCCTCTCTTGTCATAGTTCCAAGCGCTGGCGTGCCTAGTTTCTTTTCGCTCTCTCGACGGGGCGGTCCCGACGCGCGTGTTTATTTTCCTCCGGGTGCCGGCCCCATCGCGCGTGTCTAGTTTCCACCTGCTTGCCGAAGTGGCGGTAGTCTTCTACGCGGATGTATGGCGTCGATCAAGACTGCCGATCAAAATAAAAGTTTCAAGAGAAGTAAAATTTGCTCTGCAACGTGATTTATTCACGTGTAGACGTCAATGAATGCGAGAAACGTCAGGCGAACGTCAAGAAGCGGCGAGGCGACCAGCAGTCCAAAATCCGGACAAGCGCAAGCTCGGGGCGCGTGGTTAGCACCAACACTGTGGCTTGCTTGCTGACTGCTTCGTCGTCGTCTTGTCTTCTTCATTACATTGGCCCCCGGGAAGTAGCGTAGCCATCCTGGCGACTTAAGGCGTTGACAGTATAGAGGGGTCATAATAGGGCTTGAGGCGACTCACGTGAACGATTTCTCGACCACGACGGCGTAAGTCTTGAGACGGTGTCAAAGGCTCAACGTCATAATTGACTGGAGATGTCCGAGCGAGGATGCGGTAGGGCCCATGATATCAGGCCAATAATTTAGACGAAAGGCCAGGCGTACTCGGAGGAATCCAAAGCCAAACTAGGGCACCGGTCGCGAAAGTAGTGAGAGATCGGTCGGTGTCGTGCCTGAGCTTCTGGTGACCTTGGTCCTCGGTTGTCAATGAACGGGCCAATTGACGACAATCTTCGGCGTACTTCGCGACATCAGAAATTGCAGTGTACTCAGATGAGTCAGGTGTGTAGGGAAGCATAGTGTCCAGTGTGCATGATGGCTCACGTCCGTACAAGAGGAAGAACGGCGAGAATCCTGTAGTCGCGTGCGTAGCAGTGTTGTACGCATATGTGATGAATGGAAAGACGGTGTCCCAATTTGTCTGGTCTGACGCCGTGTACATCGTCAGCATATCCCCCAGAGTGCCATTATATCGCTCAGTGAGGCCATTAGTTTGCGGATGATATGCACTGGTCATGCGATGAACGATTTTACACTGAACGAGCAAGGCTTCAATAGCATCAGACAGGAAAACACGTCCCCTGTCGCTTAAAAGCTCACGGGGAGCACCGTGGCGCAGTACGAAGTTGCGTAAGATGAAAAACGCAACGTCTCTTGCCGTGGCTGTAGGCAAAGCTGCAGTCTCGGCGTAACGCGTGAGGTGGTCCACGCCGACAATTATCCACCTATTCCCAGAGGTGGTCGAGGGAAGCGGGCCGTATAAGTCGATACCGACGCGGTCGAATGGACGGGCCGGGCAAGGGAGAGGCTGAAGTGTACCGGCCGGGCGTTGAGCTGGAGTCTTGCGCCGCTGACAGGCAGTGCAAGCACGTATGTACTTGCACACAAATGCATACATTCCGCGCCAGTAGAATCGCTGCCGCAGGCGATTGTAGGTCTTGAGAACGCCGGCGTGAGCGCTTTGTGGGTCAGTGTGGAAAGCAGCGCATATGTCCGTGCGCATGTGGCGAGGTACCACTAGAAGCCACCTCCGGCCATCAGATGCGTAATTCCGGCGATAAAGGAGATCGTCGCGAATAGTGAAATGGGCGACTTGGCGACGCAGAGTTCTTGAGGCGGGATAAGTGGATGGGTCAGTGAGAAAGTCAAGGAGTTGACAAATCCACGCATCCTTGTGTTGCTCCGACGACATGTCTGTAAAGTCAATAGGCGACAAGGGAGCCGAAGAGGCTGACGGAGAAGCCGTGTGTTACGCTAGCGGCGAGCGGGACAGTGCATCAGCGTCCGAGTGTTTGCGGCCGGATCGGTACAAAACACGGATGTCGTAATCTTGCAGGCGAAGCGCCCAACGACCGAGGCGTCCCGAGGGATCTTTCAGCGACGAGAGCCAGCATAGAGCATGATGGTCCGTGACGACGTCGAAAGGGCGGCCATAAAGGTACGGACGAAACTTAGCCAAAGCCCAAATTATAGCGAGGCACTCTTTCTCGGTGACAGAATAGTTACACTCGGCCTTCTTGAGCGTTCGACTCGCGTAGGCAACGACGTATTCTTGGTATCCTGGTGTTTTTTGAGCCAATACCGCACCAAGGCCAACACCACTGGCGTCAGTATGGATCTCCGTAGGCGCATTAGGGTCAAAGTGACGAAGTATTGGTGGCGACGTTAGTAAGCGCCGTAGCGTTCGAAAAGATTCGTCGCATTCTGTTGACCAAGCAGACAGGCCGTTAGAGGCGGTCAGAAGGTTGGTAAGAGGCGCGATGATGGTAGCAAAGTCGCGCACAAATCGACGAAAATACGAGCACAGCCCAATGAAACTTCTAAGTGTTTTCAAGGAATTGGGCTTGGGATATTCGGCTACGGCACGGAGCTTCGCGGGGTCCGGAAGAACTCCCTCCTTGCAGACGACGTGGCCTAGTATCGTCAACTGGCGTGCAGCAAAGTGGCACTTCTTTATGTTAAGTTGAAGGCCAGCAGAGGTGAGGCACGTGAGAATCGCACGAAGACGAACAAGGTGCGTTCGAAAATCGCGAGAAAAAAACGACGATGTTGTCAAGGTAGCAGAGGCAGGTATTCCACTTGTAGCCACGAAGGATGTTATCCATCATCCGTTCGACAGTAGCTGGGGCGTTGCACAATCCGAACGGCATCACGTTAAACTCATACAGTCCGTCAGTAGTGACAAAAGCCGTCTTAGGTCGGTCAGGGTCGGCCATTGGAACTTGCCAGTAACCCGAGCGCAAATCCAGTGACGAGAAATATTCTGCCCCTTGCAAACAATCGAGAGCATCATCGATGCGGGGCAACGGGTATACATCCTTCCGAGTTATCTTATTGAGGCGGCGGTAGTCAACACAGAATCTGATAGAGCCATCCTTTTTGCGCACAAGTACAACAGGAGAGGACCAGGGGCTCTGGGATGGCTGAATGACACCACGCGTAAGCATATCATCCACTTGTTCATTGATAATACGCCGTTCTGCCGCTGAAATTCGGTATGGTCGTTGGCGTAAGGGCGCATGGGAACCGGTGTCAATGTGGTGCGTGACGCTTGTTGTACGACCTAAAGATGGTTGAGCGCAATCGAAGGAGGAGCGGAAGTCTCGAAGAAGGGCCAGGAGTTCGCTGCGTTGTGTTGACGGAAGATTGGCAGCAATAGAAGGGTGGAAACTGTCTGGACCCGAAGGTTTGGGAACAGGTGATGTCATGGCATTCAGTTGAAGATGGGGTTGGTCCTCTGCAAACTCGAGGGAGCGCAGGAGATCGGCACCTTGACTGTGACCCAAAGATTCTCCACGAAGTAATGTAACGGAGGATGGGAGCCAGTTGGAAACTAACATAGTAGTAGCCTCCACCAAATGCAACGTGATTTATTCACGTGTAGACGTCAATGAATGCGAGAAACGTCAGGCGAACGTCAAGAACCGGCGAGGCGACCAGCAGTCCAAAATCCCGACAAGCGCAAGCTCGGGGCGCGTGGTTAGCACCAACACTGTGGCTTGCTGGCTGACTGCTTCGTCGTCGTCTTGTCTTCTTCATTACAGCTCATACAATTGATCTAAATCCTGTCTCACCTCTATGTCGTGTGTTCAACCTCTTCGCTGGTAATCCACCTTCACAGCAGTGGAATGACGCGTGATCTTTATCTAGCATTTTCATATTCATCTCATTAATATTTTCCCCCCTCAAAATCTACCTCGTACCACTACATATGACGGTAAGAGATCAGGTCGTATCAATCTCTTCCCTGCTTTTTTTTTTCACCAATAGTCTAAACGTCTCTTACTTCTGTCGACTGTTGATCTGTTGATGCTTCCGTCCACTTTAAACCCAAGCGCTTCTGGAAGCTGTACGTTACCTACGGGATGAGTGGAGTCGAGCGCCATCTGGTCAAGTTGCAAGAAACCCAGCAGCAGGCGCGGCAACACCATCACAGCAGCGCCTGGAAAGTCGGAAATAGAGGCAAAGAAAGCTGCGCTTTAAAATCCTGTACGTGACCTACGACACTCAGCCTTATTATTTTACCATGGGAACGTTTAATATATTAACATGTGTATTTGTTTATCTTTCAGCGGTGACAGCTTTTCACTGGCTAAGAGAGGTTAAACGTTATTGCTCGGCGCACGACTCGCCTGCATGTGAATAAATGTTGTCGAGGTTCTGTCCGGTTGTCAGTTGTCACCGACGCTTAAATAATCTTATTGTATGAACGACATAGTAGAATACTTTCGAGTACTTTCTGGATTACCAGGAATTACTCTGTAACCTTCGATGACCGATGCATAAAAGCCGATGCAATATCGATCAACATAGGTCGCGAAGCTTCGGGCGTAAAGCGGTTCAGAACGAATTGTCAGCAACATCAGCACGGGTGGTTATGGGAGCAGCGATTGAAGCGCGACTATGTTTGGAGGGAACAAACATCGGGAAAGAAAAAAGCGTTTTGTAGCGTTAGCTACACTGGCCTAGCCAAGCCCGTTTCGCGCGGCACATCAACAGGCGTGCTGCGCATGCGCAAGGATCAGTGATGTCAAACGGCTTGCGCACCGGAGCCATCGGAGCCGGCACCTCTCGCGCACTCCGCCGCCGGTCTGCGCATTCTAGAGTAGTGACGTCGTAGCCGTGGTAGACGCACTGGCGCCGGCGCGCGCTCGCTGTGCAGTCGCCGTCTGACACTGCGCTGGAGCCGCTGCGCTTCTGACTGGCGTTTGCCAGTGTGGTATAGCCACGGAGAAGGAGAGCGCAAATTCTGCTCATAGTCTGCATCTATGTCAGGATTGGGATTGCTGCCAGTGAACTGCCAAACGTAGCGGTGCCTAATGGCGAATTCCATTGGGAGAAGAGGAGCAGGGCGCCGCGCAGTGCGGAGTCGGGTGACAGCGCAGTGAGAGCAGGCACACTCGACCCGCCACTGGAATACGGCGTGCATTCGGAGAGCAGTTGGGAGGGGGACTTGTGAGGAGAAATGTACCATGTGACTAAAGCAATCGACGTCCCACCATTCTCTGCAGGAGAGCGGCAGAACACGCCTGATCGTCTTGTAATCTGTCGGGCTTAACGCTGTCACCGTTTGCGGCCACGTACTACATACTTTTGTGCAGCGCCGACGCATCCCACAACGCTTCCGCCTGCGAAGATCATCTCAAGTTGAGCTCTAGCAGCTTTCGCTGCTGTCACCGTCGAGCGTCTCAAGCAAGGCGAAGACGCTTTGCTGCCGCTGTCCCCCGCGCATCCGACGAGAAGCAAGGCGGACTAGAAATGCCAGGATCTGTCGCTAAATCGCTGCGAATCTCGCTCGTATCACCGACGTCAAAATCAGCGGTGTCAAAACACAAACCACGCTAGGCTGCCGCCATTGCCGCCGCGCGCGCTGGCTGAAGCAAAATAAAAAGAAATGAGGAGGATATGACGGTTTAAGCCACGTGACTTCCTCCGTACTCCGCTTTTCAAGCGAGAGCAGTCCGGACTGCTCCCAGCTGCTCTCGGCGCAGCGAAACTGCTCTAGTTCTACCACTGGATGACGGCGCTCCCACTCCTGTTCGACCACTGAAACACGTCGCCTGTGGAACGAGCACTTTCAGCGTGCTTTTGAGTGCTCCTGTTCTCCCAATGGAATTCGCCATAAGGGTGAAGCCTGTGCCGTTCAGCTTGACGAAAGTGGTGTGATAATCGAAGCCGTGTATGTGCCACCGAACAATTCCGTTAAAGACACTATAGACGTAGTGGCTACGTGTATACCTAGTCGGGCGGCAAATGAACTGTGTGTGGTGGCTGGTGACTTCAATCGTCCTCCAGACTCTCTTTGTGTTCCTTTGAAGGACAAGTTTAACCTCGACTTAGCCAGTCTTCCAACTGCACAGACGACCCAATGGGGAAGCACCATTGATCTTGTCTATCAGAGACAGACAGACAACTCCAAATACTGTGTTGGGGCCATAGAGACGGCAGCGTGTTACTTCACTGATCACCCAGCCGTCTTTGTGGCAATAGAGAAGCAACGTGACGATGAGCAAAAATAAATATACATGTGCCACATAATACGTATACCGCGTGTGTGTCATTGGAGCAGCAGTAAGCATGACAATCAAGCTAATCCTTGACAATCTAGACAACCAGGAAAGCTAAGAATAATCAGCTGAACCTTTGCTAACGCTACGTATATCCTGGCATAGCCGAGCTAAGCCACTGCAACATTTTTTTTAATTAAAGCGAGACACAGTTAAATTTATTAAAGGAAAATAAAATTCCTGATCAATTTTATATACGCATGGCGAGAAAAGAACAACTCTGTTTTACTTGATCATTATCAATAAATACCTTCTTTCGGCGCCCACCGTAAGAGCACCTACCGATAGCGGCGAGTGTTGACGCCGCTATCACTTGCAATGCGATGTAACTCTTGAAGTGGGCAGAAAGGCGCGCTCGTAAAGTTCACTGTTGCAATACGCCCCCGCCGTCGTGTTGCTTTGATTGTCGACATTTGTCTGAATTTGGTAACGCAAGCAGTTTCATTGTTTCTTAACCTGTTCAGTCAAAACTAGTGAGTTCCGACCGGCAAGTAATTGTTTACTTTAGTTGTTTTCGTGGGACAGCGCTGGCCGACGGGCTTGGCGTCCGAAGAAAGGACGAGCACTCTACGCTCAAAGCGTTCGTCGACCTCCAAGGAAAGTATCTTCTGTGCAGCAATGCGATTTCGACACCCGTACGGCTGATCTTTTCCTGCATCGTTTTCTGCGCTGAAATCTCGAAACGCTATCACTATCCCGCTATCACTTGCAACGCGATGTAATTCTTGTAGTGGGCAGAAAGGCGCGCTCGTAAAGTTCACTGTTTCAATACGCCCCCGCCCTCGTGTTGCTTTGATTGTCGACATTTGTCTGAATTTGGTGACGCAAGCAGTTTCATTGTTTCTTAACCTGTTCAGTCAAAAATAGTGAGTTCCGACCGCCAAGTAATTGTTTACTTTAATTGTTTTCGTGGGACAGCGCTGGCCGACGGGCTTAGCGTCCGAAGAAAGAACGAGCACTCTACGCTCAAAGCGTTCGTCGACCTCCAAGGAAAGTATCTTCTGTGCAGCGATGCGATTTCGACACCCGTACGGCTGATATTTTCCTGCATCGCTTTCTGCGCTGAAATCTCGAAACAAGTCGAATGGCGGAGCATTTGAATATACAGCTACCATGGCAGGCCTCCGAAAACAAATTTTGCGACTTTGAAAACAAAATGACGTCACTTCTGTTATTAACGGCTGCGATGGATGGATGGTAATAACTTTATTGAATTGTCCTGCAGTTTTGACGACCTGGGCTCAGGTCTCCCACGACGTGACGTCGAGATCTTGTCCCAGCGCCCCCTCGCGGGCCTGCTGGACAGCCCAGAGTTGGTCGCCGAGGTCGGGGCTGCGCAGAGCGGCGGCCCACCTCAGCTATAGGGTCTCGGAGTTTAATTCGTTTTTGTGTTGGGCGTTACATTCCCATAGCATGTGTTTGAGTGTAGTTGTTTCCTGTTTGCATATCTTGCATGTGTCTTCTTTGTGTACTTCGGGGAATATCCGTTTGATGTGAAACGGGTTCGGGAAGGTTTTTGTGTGCAGTTGACGTAGGGCCACTGCTTGTGCCCTGTTTAGGTCTTTGTGTGGTGGTGGGAATGCTCTTCTGGCTTGTTGGTACATCTTTGTAATGGCGTTGTATGTGGTCAGTGTGTCTCGTTCGTTTCAGGGGTCTTCCCGAGAGGCCGGCCGGGTGCGGTCCGTCAGCTCTCGCGCTCTGCGGTGGGCTACCTCGTTGAGGTTCGGGGGTGCCTGGTCACCCGTATTGACGTGGGCGGGGAACCATACGATACGACTCGGGTGGTCCTTGGGGGTGCGTATTCTCTTAAGAATGTTGATGGCTTTAGGAGAAATGCGTCCTTTGGCAAAGTTTCTCACCGCCGCCTGGGAGTCGCTCAGGATCGTATTGCAATCCGGTTTCGACAGGGCCAGGGCAATGGCTACCTCTTCGGCTTCCTCTGCATGTTGGGTCTCGACGCTACACACGTTGGCAGTTTTGGAGTTGGTGTCTATTACTGCTACAGTGAAGCGTCTGCCATCGGGGTGTTCCGCGGCGCCAACAAAGCGCGCGTCGGTTTCCCTTCCGTACGATCGGAGGAGGGTTTTGGCTCTTGCTAGTCTGCGACCTTTGTTGAAGTCAGGGGGGACGTTCCGAGGGATGGCTGCAATGTGTATGGTTTCTCGGATTTCCTTGGGTATTTGCGCTTTGTGTCCGTGTTGTTTGTGGTACGTGATGCCCAGTCGATCGAGGATGTATCGGCCCGTGTCGGTCTCTGTTAATCCTTCGAGCTGAGATATGCGTTGTGCTTCGGCAATCTCCTCGAGCGTGTTGTGCAGTCCTAGCTCGAAGAGGAGTTCCACACGCCGTGGTTTCTCAGTGGCTATGGTGTTGGGCTGCTGAGCACGAGGTCGCGGAAAAACGTCTGCACTTTGTTCTATCAAGACTTTTAGATTAATAACGTGCTTCATTTTGTTCAACATAGAAAACAAGAATAAAATTTGTAAAATAAAATGGAACCTTTTAACGCTGTTCCTTATGTTCTGGCAATTTTCAAGCGTGGCTACAGAATACCATGGGAGTTTAAATATAGTATTAAATTTATAACACCGAAAAACGAGGCAGACACTTTGGCCTTCTATACAGCGTTTGTTCGTGCCCGCCTGTGGGCGCCCGCTTGTCTCCTCCTTCATTGTAGCTTTTTTACGCAACAACGTCAGCTCGACATGCACCAACAAAGACGAACTCCCTTGTAACATTTGGTTTAATATGCTTGCTTAAAAGGTAAGTTAGTTTACTTCTGCTAATTAGCAGCTTTTCCGTCCCCGTTTGTTGAGAAGAAGCGTTCAGCCTTAATACAAGAACGTGGTAAAAAGAGCGTGAGTCCCTTGAAGGAGATGTTGCGAATGCGTATTCTTTTAACGACAGAATTCGGTCTGCCTTCATCATCTGAATGTCCGCTCGTGTAGTTCGCTTGGAGCAGAAAAAATTGTAAAGCTCTGCAGGTGAAGGTGACGTCGACGAGACTGGAGTGTAGTGTCACATCACTACATTTTTATATTCACAGATCTGGTTTGGCACTCACTACGCTATCTGTGTTCTCTACCAAATTTCTGACAGTTGATAATCCCTAATTGACTTGTTTTACAGGGAAGCTGTTAAATCGAGTAGAAGCATTCACAAATGTTATATGCCACTGATGTATGTTGGGCATGTTGGTACTCAAACACCATATTTAGCGCCAGTAGATCAGGAGGGAGAGAAGACGCGGACAACACAATGCGCTAACTTCAACAAATATATTCACAGAAAAAAAAAACACATTTTACACCATGCACAGTAGCGTCACACCTGATCAATGCGTCTAATACCCCTGACACACGGGCACTCTAAAGTCCTTTAGGTAAGGGAACATCTACTGGAAAGGCGTTCAAGCGCCGGAGTATCTCCCTCCCGCCAAAGTTCCTTTGTGGGAAAGAAGATCGGGCATCTACCTTTCGAGCGGAAAGGCGTACTCTCGCATACAGCGTGCACAACTTAGCAACAGAAAAAAAAGCTGTTACATAGCTAAGGTGCCGCGTAAGTATTTTTTTTTACATTGTAAATGGTTTAAATTTTAGCGGTAATGCGATTTGTCGAACAGTGAAGATTTACTCTAGCTACACTCTCAAACGCCCGCACCACGTCGCTAGCGCCGCCATGTTAAATTCCAAGTACGCGCGTTATAAGCCATCAAAAATGGGAAAAAATGATATTGGGTTCTACAATAACTAAATGTAACCTACATGCGCAGCTTCTTGTAAATTTTTTTCTCTCTTGCGGCCTTAACAAGCAGAGCTTTTTTTCTAGTTTTGCGGCGTTCAACTGAGGAACCACCTAAAAAAGTTTGTGCGCTGCCGTGTGTCATCGGCGCAACTCATTTCTGCAAGGGGTCCTTCAGAGTAACAAAAGGGGTTTCCTGCAAAGGTTTCCTGCAACTTTTGCGCGTGTGTCAGGGGTATAACTGAGCTTTTCAGAAAGGCCGTTTCTGTATGTAACATGTCGATAGAAGCTGTGTCTACACAGCTATGACCACTCCGATTGATAGCCTGCGCCTCAATATTTTCGCGCACATCTTGATCTCTGTGCTGGCCAGAAGCACACAACCACCAAAGGAGCCCTTATGAAAATGGATTTAGAGTTCCTTTAGAACTCCTAATGAGTTCCTATGAAGTCAAAAGGAACTCTATAGAACTCGCGCTCTATAGAGTCGTCTGCACAGAATCTCTATATGAAGTCTAAAGCAACCTGTCTGTAGAAACATGTCATTTCATACGCAATAGAAGTTCAATAGAGGGTGTATTGACGTCATATGTACTGAATTCTATAAAGTATTTTTTATAGAACGTCTTTAGAACTTCTAACGTGAGCTCTCTATAGAATGACCCTCTATTCGCTTCCTATAAACGTTCTATAGAGGGTGTATTGATATCTTATGTACTAAATTCTATAGAAGAACATTTACAGAACGTTTTTAGCACTTATAATGCGGCCCGTCTATAGACAGGCTCTCCATTCGCCCTCTATAAATGTTCTATAGAGAGTGTGTTGATATCTTATGTACTAAATTCTATAGAAGAATGTTTATAGAACGTCTTTAGCCCTTCTAATGCGGCCTGTCTATAGACAGGCTCTCCATTCGTCCTCTATAAATGTTCTATAGAGGGTGTGTCGATATCTTATGTTCTAAATTCTATAGAAGAACGTTTATAGAATGTATTTAGCACTTGTAATGTGGTGTGTCTATAGACAGGCTCTCCATTCGCCCTCTATAAACGTTCTATAGAGAGTGTAGCGACATCATATGTACTAAATTCTATAGAAGAATGTTTACAGAACGTTTTTAGCACTTCTAATGTGGCCTGTCTTTGGACTGGCTCCCCATTCATACTCTATATAAGTTCTTGGGAGGAATTCCAGGAGAATGTCACCCTTGCAATCGCAGGACACCGATGCCATAACCTTCCAGCGGATAGAACCACCTTTGATTTTGGGGGGCAGGGGGAGGTGGGATATTTCCACTGTTTCGAGGATTCTTTTAATTACAATGTCTTGCACTTTTGAGACATTTTCATCTGTGCATGCTGTTGAGGGAGGACCACTGGGCGCAGCATCTTCAATTGATGTCTGGCCTCACGTAAAATCGGCAACCCACTTTTTCACCACAGAGTAAGAAATAGCATTGTCCCCTAACGTTTCCAGCCTTTCCCTGTGAATTTCTTGTGCTGTCAGTTCTTTTTTCAATAGGTATTGAATGACTGCTTGCTTTGCGAATTTCTCTATTTTTATACTTCAGCTTCGCGACCTAGCTTTAAACCGCTGTACTTGAAAGCAAAAAAATCCAAATAAATCCAAATAGCTCATAAGACCAGTCAAATAACTGAATAACATATTGCATTGCAAAACAAGACCACGCGAAACAGATTTCACGGGTGGGCTGCGAACTTTTCAGGCACCCCTCATAAATTTTTTATTATAGCACTATGGAACAAGGCACGCATAACATTTAAAATAAAAAAGCACACAACACACAGCACACTATCATTACAAAGAAATGCATCAGTAGATAATTTAACATAACTATACAATAATTTTTTTTCAGGGACATGACATTCAATGAAGCATTGGAAAAGGCATAGTGAAGGTTACACAACAATTGCACTGGAAAATAAATAAATCACTCCCTCAACATGTGCTTCTTGCGAAAATGACACAGAAAAGTCAGCTGATGCATACAACCATTTAAAACCGCAGTCACAGCTACAGGTACCAGCAGGTTATGTACCAGCCAGTGTAACTGCTGGTTGGCACACAAATTAAACCATGTGAAGTTCATTTTTGAATGACATAGATAAGACGTGCAGCAAAATGAATGGTGTCATAACAGTAAATGAAAAGATGCACACAGTATAATAGACATTAATCTCCATCTGAAAGGTGTGTCACTAAAAATTTTCCTGCAGAGACCATCATGCCAGCACATTCATAACAGCTTAATTATGGCTTTATTGACTAACTACAAAAAAGTTTCAAATACATGATAATTAACCAATAATAAATGCGGTTTGTTTCCCCAAAACAAACATATCACCAATTCACAACATGACAACTGAAAGCTGCATAACTATAAATGTGCAAGATGAAATAAATATGCTATGCAAATGATAGGTATGCTATACGTGGACCTTTGTGTTAATAGTAACTACATGCAGGGCAAACAATGTAAAAGCATTTAATTAGAAACAGTAAGCTTGAGAAACAATGGCAGTACAATAACCACAACCCATAAATTCATTTTGCAAGCCAAAAAAAAATTGATCCCATAGCCAGAACTACACTGAACTATGAAATCTCATTATGCATGCAATGAGCAGCCACAGTCATAATCATAACTTTCTGCAATGTTTATGCCAAGTCCGTGCAACCCATCAGTGGCTGTGTAGTCACCTTGTCATCTGTCCCTCATCATCTAGTGTAGACATTCACCGTGCTCCCAACGCCCATGTTGTAATGCCCAATATCCTAGCCTTTAACAGTCACATAGGCACTGCTGTTGTTCTTATAAATGCACTTACTTTTGTTGACACAATTCTTTGGAAAAAAGAAGTTATTTAGCTCTCTGCTCATATATATGCGGGCCGTCCTAAAAGCTCATGCAGTGAGTCAGCACGAAAGTGGAACAGTGTACAGTACCACCTACCTCATCTTGCTCTCTCCACTCAAAAAGAGGTAGACCTCTAGTACGAGTTGGACTGCTCTATGACAAGGCAGAATTTCAAGAAGACCAACACAAAGAAGAAACAAAGGATCAATATAAAACTTCTTGTGAAACTGCGCAAGAATGGAACAGTATTTTATCAAATGTTGCAAAAGGCCTACGGAAAAGATACCCTAAAAGAAGCTGTGCTCTAATAGACCTAGAATTTTGGGAAGACTGCCAAGACACCAAAGGCAATAGAAGTCCAGAATGTCCCTCCATCTCATGCAAAGATAAAACCATAGATCACGTGAATTCCCTTGTGCTCAGCCACCACTGAATGACAGTTACAATGGCAGCATTAATGAAAAAGGTTTGCACCAAAGTGGTGTCAAAGTTGCTGACTCCTGAGCAAAAGTTGCAACAAAGAATCTTGCAATTAATGGATAAATTCAGGTCATCATCAGTGACAAACTGGGACTTATCAGTGACAAACTGGTCGTCCACAGTGACAAACTGGGACTTAGAAATATGACATCCAGCTGAAGTAGCAGAGGAAGGTGTGGAAAAAGAAGAATGAGCCAAGATGAAAAAAAATTTAAAATCTGTGCATGATGTGTTATGGATCATAACAGGTGCTACACACTAGAGGATGCATGAGGCTTACGCATGCGTCGAACAGAAGTTCTTGAGAATGTGGCAGTGCACAATCTTTCACCACGGTAATAGAAATGGCATTAATGATGACAGTAATCAGCCTCTCCACAGCATGTAGCCGTAACGTGTGATGTGCCAAGAATCAAGTGGTTGGAGGAAAACACCAAAACACGGATGGGGTGTTTGTGGCAATAACAAGATCACGCCACCGCCACACATGTAGCTAATCCCATTCATGGGGGCAAGGTGCCCGATAAGGCAAGTCTACAGAAAAATGTTTGGTACCAATCTTGTAGGTGGCACTGCATCACTTTGCTCGTGACACCCATTGTAGAAGGCTTTCAAAGTCCCAGAGGCTAAAAAGTGAGAACCCTCTAAGGTAGCAGTTTGTAAACTTTTGAGTGTGCACGTCAAACATGCTTTCAATTCCCCACACCCACAACAATATAACCACTAGATCTTCACCATTCCTTCTTAGTGGAATGCAATTATATGCAAAACAAGCAAGCCAACAAGATTGTTGTTTTATGTGGGAAAGAATTTGGCTCTCATAGTAAAGTTCAGGGCTGAAATAAACAAGCTGATCCAAGAGGCTCAATTTTTTCCCTGCCACAACCATATAGACACAAAGAAGCAAGAGAAACCACAGGGGAAATTAATCATGCTTAATTGAAACACAGAAATACGGGAAATGGAAATTAAAGTGAAAACAAATTGCCACATCTGGAAGCCTCACCCACATCTGCATTACCCATGCAGTGCTTGCGCATTGCATGTGTCTCAGCAACTTGTGTTCAACGTACAAGTTAAGTCTGCTGCCTTTTCCTTTCCTATCGTTTGCTTCATCCTGCTGCTCTATCACAGTTGAAAAATAGAGCTTGCCGCGATTGCAAGCTCGGACAAACTCAAGGGTCTGATGAGACCTTATGACACTTCTGGTGCCTCAAGGGTAGCAAGACCTAACAAGACCATTTGAAACTGTATGAAGTGCATGCCCCTTTCATGCACTTCATACTTATCAACTGATGATATTGTGGAGGTGGATGAGTTAAGGAACCTGGCGAAACCGTCGCAATATTTGCCGAGGTCATGGCCCATCTGTCATACAGCCGACATTAACATGACGGATGATAAGAAGCAACGTTACCTCATGCACAGCGTAAAAGAGCAGTTTTTCACCAGACTGGTGCGCGATCCACCAAGTACTGCAGCTGATTTGATCAAGGAAGCTACTGCTATTGAGCGAGCACTTCATCAACGATGCCGGCTGTACGATCGCCTGTCCAGCAGCAATCCGGTCAATGCTGCCGCCATGACTGTCAACACTCGGAGCTGGACCTCATCCAAGAGATTGTTCGCGAAGAAATTCAGAAGCTCGCGACTCTGACCGTGCAACCACTAGTGGCATCTGTTGCCAAAGTCATACGTGACGAAATCAGGCAAGCGTTCTCGTCTCCCAACCTTAATCCCGAGCCACATCTCCTGAACTGCGCCTCCGCTGTCCGACGTCCATCATCTGTTATATCGATACCGCCGTACCGCTAGCCTTCGACCGCAGCTCCTTGGCCACCTCAGAAAGAGCCTCCGACATGTCCGCAGTTTCGAAAAACGGCCATATGGCGCAGTGCAGATCGGCACCCATTGTTTCAACTACAGTGGTGTCGGCCACATTTCCCTCCATTGCTGGCACCATGACGCACCGTTTCTCCCTCTTCGCCGATGGTTTAGTGGTCAACGTGCCAATGACGACTACTCGCTTTGCTGCAAGTACACGAGTAATCGACACAACATCCGGCTCCTGTTCTTGATGTTAGCACTACCTTGCCGCAGGATCAGCGCAAAAAATTCTCGCGTTACTAGCCAAGTTCCTGGACTGCTTCGCGTCAACATCAGGAGTCGGTCGCATGCCCTTAACTGAGCACCGAATAATCACTGAAGACACGGCCACACCAATTCGCCAAAACCCTTATCGTGTGTCTCTAAAGGAACGTGAAACAACACAGGAGCAAGTTACTAGAATGCTCGAAGACGACATAATTCAACCATCAAAGTAGCCCCTGGGCATCGCCTGTAGTTTTAGTCAAGAAAGACAGTAGCCTGCGTTTCTATGTCGACTAGCTACCGCAAGCTAAATCAGTAACCAAGAAAGATGTGTGCCCCGCACCTCCACCAGTATCACGGTGCAACAAAAATAGGAGACGAGGACACGTATTACAAAACCAGCTTGTTTTAGTAATCGAGCATAGAGACGTCCTCTTTGTCTTCTAATCTCTCTTAGGCTGACGCACGAGACGAAGCTGACGAAAGCTCCCATCCTTGTGTTTGTCTTCGACACAGATGAGATGCGGCACTATGATGTACCCAGTTCTATTAATTACACAGAAGTTACCACTACTTCAGTGAAGAAGCGCCATTTTACTTTTTGGAGCAGAAAAAATGCCAGTTTAGAACAGCCATAAGTGTTTTTGGAGCAGAAAAAAAATGTTAGTTTGGACCAGCTATTGGTGTTCTTGGAGCGCATGGTAAAATATGCCACACAAGTCTGGGAGTTAAAAGCATCCCTGAAGCGTCACATAAATATTAACATACATTATGTAACATATTGCACATACAATAATCAATGCAAATTGCAAGAAACAAACAATTAAGATGGATGGTTACCGAACACAGCAAAATGAGCTATATATTTAATATGCCAGTACTTGTGGCAGAAATTAGATCAAACCAGTAAAGCTCTGCACATTATAAATGTAACCACAATCGCATATAACCATTGCCAAACAGCATTTGATAATTATTATGAGATCGAAGTAATCTAAGTCACTTTCACATTTCACCAAAATAACCTGCATCTCAAGTTCAAAATACAGCTAAATGAGCTATCTATTCTTGTGGCATAAATGAGATCAAAGCTGATAAAGCTGAGCATCACAATGTAAAAGCAATCAGTCACACAACAGTTGCCACAGCAGCAGTTGGTAATCAGTGCAAGGTCGAATTTCCCAGCGCCATTTGGGAGAAGGTTTGGAGCAGTCGCAAAAGTGATAGTTTTAAGCAGCATGTGGCCGCATTTCTCTTTTGGAGCAGTTTGGAGTAATTGGAGCAGCACATCCGTCACTCCTAGTGCCACAGTAAAAAGCTATATCAAACTTTGTTTTGGCACTTCACCCTCCAAGCACAGCAAGTACTTTAAAAACAACTGTGCCTCAACATTGTGCAAGCCTGGACTAGATGTTTCCTTGTCAAAACAGTGGCTCCATGTGGGCTGAAGCTTCCCCTTGTTTGCGCGCTGTTTATCCCCTTGAATTTTAAAATTTTCTTGAACCCTCAGTATTGTTTGAGGAACTGTACCTAAATTTCAGAACTGCACATACACACACACACACACACAAAATAATGAAAAGCACACACCTAAATGAATGAGGTAGAACTTCAATAATATGAGCAAAAAAGAAACATTTTAGCAACTTAACAGAAATTGATATAGGACTTAAGTAAGTAGGCCAGGACCACATTGAGGCACTGTATTTGCACAAGAATAATGCAACCACAATTATAACGCAAAGGGCAACTTTAATCTCTATATTATATATGACGATTGCAACGCAAAGTGATGCTGCAATTAAACGAAAAAGATTATGGTTTGAAGCATTACAGAAAAATAACAGAAAAAAATTTTACATTCATGTAATGAACTTAACATAAAGCACAATCCGAGGCTGGAAATTGCTTTATTTTAAAGCTTGCATATTTGTGCAAATACGTAATTTTGCTTGCTGGCATTGTGCCTGAATGAACACCACAGATGCACGTCTGTGTTACAATGGGGCATTGCACATACATTGTACCTTAGTATTGTGAAAAAGAGTAACAATAATGCGAAAAAAATTTCCCTGGAGGGTTTAACAAAACTCCGGTACACCGAGTTCTGGGTGCCAATTGAGCTTCAAGTGGTCGAAATTAACCTGGAGGCATCCCCTAAACCTCTCACGGCCCACATTGCTTTGTGATGTTAAATCCTATCAAAAAAAACCTTGCCAATCTGAGCAGCTCTTACATCACTAACAACGAAGCTGTATAAGGGAGTTCTCACACCATTTAAAAGCCCTAGGGCACTGTCTTGCAATTGGTTGAAATTTACCCAATGTTGGGCTGCTAAGCACGAGGTCCCGGGATCGAATCCCTGTCACAGCAGCCGCCTTTCTATGAGCGCGAGATGTGAACACGCCCATGTACTTAGATTTAGGTGCACATTAAAGAACCCCAGGTGGTCCAAATTATTCCGGCGTCCCCCACTACGGCGTGGCTCATAATCAGATCGTGATTTTGGCACGTAAAACCCCATAATTAATTAAATTTTTGAAATCTACCCAAGACTTTGAAAATCCTTCACTACATTCAGGGATATTCCTTTGCTATTTTTGACCCTGTTTATATGCTTCACTATATCTTCACTAAATCGTTTGTTAAATGGTACGACATGCACCTACACATATGAACGGATACTAAACTGATATTAGCCAAATGGCACACACAATACAGGAAAAATATTGGCAAAACTCCCTTTTGCGGAATTGTCAGATAGTGCATTTGCATTCTTACTTTCTGTGCCAATTGTATGGTATGGCCAATTGCATGGTATAGTTGTTGCGGCAGCTGCGACAACCGTCTCTGCATGAAAACCAATGCAGAACTCCACTTAACAGCTTCGCCATAATAACCTTACCGCTCACCATGTAAATCATGTAAGAGCAACTACATAGTTGAAAAACTGCTTACTACGCCTATAAGCATTCCATGCTTGAAATCACATTCCGGTACTTCTTCATACAAGGTAAATGCACATCATCATTAACTACTGCATTGCTTTTGGGTAACTACCATTTCAATCATGAAGCTTCCAGCACAATTGTGTCAGACAAACTGCACAAGTAAGTAGTTTCATTACATGTAAGAGCCATGCATTTCGTTACCACAGAGGCTTCAACAGTTGTAAACTTACCAGACGGTTTTGCTTGTACAAATGTTAAGCTGTTAAAGCTGTACGGGCCTGTCAAAACGGTTTCTGTGGATTCAAACATTTCAATGCGAAGGCTAACATCTGCTCTAAGGGGTGTGCATACACAACTTAGCTGACCACATTCACAAGGAACTGAGATGTCTAATATTCGACCAAACAGAGAGCCCGACTTGATAAAAGAATTGCATCTCCTTGACTTATCTAAATCTGCTGTGCAAAATGAAAAATGGCCTGAACCCATTTTTTTGAAATGTGTTCTACCATTGCATTTTCTTCCCCTGCCAAACAAAAATATTCCATCCACATGCACATAGCTCTGTCTCAATCTGTAGCCCTTCAACAAGTCTAGAAAGTGCTTATTGACAGAACTTTCTCTTTTTCCTGCTGATACTTGTTGCCAAAGTATAGGCAGAGAGGAAAGAATGGAGAATTTATGTATTATCTGCAGCCCTGCATATCGTGTGCCGGAAACAAATTTTCCTAATCTTCCGTTCATTGACTCAAAAGGATACAGCGAGTAACCCCAGAGCGGGCCCCATTCTTTAATGCTGTCAACTAAATGAATGAGCAAATGAGCATTGTATGACATGTTCTGTTTGCCATAAAGCAATTCATACTCTTTCAAAAATTTTCGCATCCCAGTTTTCAATAGGCTGATTGTTTCCAAGGAAATTTTGGGAGCAAGCATACAGTGCATCATCTGTACAAATTTCATCCAATTTTGGAAATTTCTAGACGGAATGTAACTCGGCAAGATGATGGGGGAATAAAATAAGAGCCAATTTCTCCATTCTGATGATTTCCATCGTTTTGATTCTGAAAGTGGCCGTGAGAGTCGGGACAGCTCCCATGTTGGAGACATTGCTATCAGCTTAGCGCTGACCTCCTCAAGGCGCCGGCGAATTTTGAAACCTCTGCATTTTTCGGATTCTAGCCAAAGCATTGTTGTTGCTTTCACAAAACCTGAGCACACGGCATGCATATAATCAACAACAAAGCCAGAACTGAAACTAAAGTAGGCAAGCATGGTCAACACACTCAATCCCTTGACACCACAACTCACATGCTTTGGTCGAGTTCTGGCTTTTTGTGCATGCTTTAGGAAAGAGTCGTGTGTTCTGAGGTTTTTGGAGGAGGACTTCATAGGGTATACACGACAGTGTCCTCTACCTTTTTCTATGACCTCTCCAGGATTTTCACACCAAGCACATCCATGCTTCCCATTAAATTGCGTCATAGACATGACCTCGCATCGAGCAACACTGTCAACAGCACATGGCCCGGGAAAAACTCTTGATGTTCTTTCAGAACCATGCCTGTCTATCCAGGTCACGCCTTCACCTGACAATTTGTTCATTGTCTGCACAAATGGGAGCAAGAAGGTGTTCATAGCAGGCTTTTTTTGCCCGAACCACAAGCCAGCAAGCAAAATCTTTGACACACGGTCTTTGTACTTAAGCTCATTCACCTGCAGCAACAAAGGCCACATTCCATAATAGCCTGAGCTTTCATACAAAGGTACCCCATCAGTATTAAAAGTGACGGTGAGGTCTCCTGGACTGAGTGGGAGCTTCTGATAGCCTGGGCTCTTACTTATGTCACTTATGTCAAAGGATGGCACTGGCTTATCACCTGTGCTGCCTCTTTCTTCTAGTATGTGTTTCAGGTGACTCTCAAAATCTAAAGTGTAAAAATAATAAAAATTTGCCAACAAAACACTCACACGCAGCTTGGCTTTGCAATGAGTGCATTCAACTTCCACAGTATTTTCTTCAATGACGCCAACATATCCATGCACTCATTACAATAGAAATGCTGTGTCTTTGTTTCAGCATAAGAAAAGTTCTTAAAAAAGGCGTACTTCGTTGACGGAAATCCAGTACCATCAGGCAAGTGAGCCTCAACAAGCTTTAGCACACTCTCAGTGGCTTCCTTGGACGCTGAATGCCGCAGGCTGTGTGCCATGATTAGCAGAACCCTCTCCGCTTTGCTTATTCTTGCACCTGGGTACAGCGGATCATCCTGCAAAAATAAATGTAGGCAAAAATTACTACTGCAATATTTATGAGCTTTGAAAGTGTTTGGAAATTGCCGAACTAGTTTAAAAACATGAATCATTATTTGAAAAGCACCCCCCCCCCCTAAAAAAAGAAAAAAGAAACTGTCAGTAATAGCAAAGAAAAAGAGTGTTCTTCCCTAGGGTAGTACGTCTCAAAACCAGTTCCGATTATGAGGCACGCCGTAGTGGAGGTCTCCAGATTAATTTAGATCAGCTGGGGTTCTTTAACGTGCACTACAACGCAAGCACACGGGCGTTTTGGCATTTCGCCTCCATCGAAATGCAGCCGCCGCGGCCGGGATTCGATCCCGCGATCTCACGCTCAGCAGCGCAACGCCTTAGCTGATTGAGCCACCGCGGCGGGTGAACGAGTGGTCAAAGCGCTGCGTATGTATAAACAGATTCTTACCATTTTTGTCTGCTCCTGCTGATCTGTCCTTTCATCCTGTCCGTCGTCCTCGTCTAATGATGAGCTTTCCCCGCTAGAGTATTCCGAAGAATCGTCAACGGACTCGCAGCTGTTGCGCCACTCCGAGTTGTCAGTCTCGTGCCACGAATGGTTCAACGCAGAAAGCGAATCATTCTGGCTACACAAGCCCACTGACGCTGCCTCGTTAGGCGGCTCATACAACGTGGACAGGTTCCCGTGATCCTCAAGCACATCTGCCGACACGTCGCTCGCTGGTTGCTGCGGATCGTTATCAATACCACATGCAGCGAAAATGTCATCTTCCCGGCCTTCCCGTTCTGCAGCTTTCTGAAAGCGATATCTCGATCGCAGTGGCACTTCGCAACTCGGGTCTTCTAGATACCGTCCGTACTTTCTCTTGTATGGCTGGTATGGCATTGTGAACAGTTCACATGGGTCACACCATTCGATCGGAACGGATTCGGTGGGCCGTAAACTCGCAGGCGGAAAGGCACAGTCAACCTTGCAGTATGGCAACTCAATGGAGTAAATGCCTGAGTGCATTAGCGAGATGTGGATAAATGTACCAAGTTGCTCCTTCTATGCTTTGAAGTTAGATAACAACCCGCGCCACCAGACAATCAGCTTTTGTTTATTTTATTTTTTAGTATTATCTTGCTGTATAATGTACCTGCTAGCCGCGGTGTATTGGTTTTGAGATCTTACACAAACTCCAAGCGTATTTGCCGTGCGTTTCCGTATTTGCCGCTTACAAGCGCGATGGACGGGAAATACAGACAGGAAAAGTTTCTCATCTTTTTCGCTGTAAATAAAACACTACGTAGGTCTCCCGACAGTACATACGTGTTATTGTCCGCATGGCACCGGTGCGGCGACCTAAGTGTGATTCGGCATTAATTGTGTCAGTATTTGATGGGACAGGTACCGCGGAGTCCAGAGCGAGCAACTTGTCACCGACTGAAGCGTCGAATGCAGACGACATTATTAATTTCATGCTTCCATAGGTGAACATTTCGTCGGAGAATGTAGAATTGTGCCAGGCAGCCAGCTCACAGTGCTTGCTTCACTGACCAGTTAATTGAAACGCGGGAGTCACATCACTGAAGTGATCCCGAATGGTTCTAAATCTGAAACACTTCTCAATGCCAGCAGTCCATGCAGGTAGTGAAAAAATCAGAGGCCGTGCGTCAGGTCTGTTTGTCATCGACAAATATACATATATGAGCATAATTAATGTTGTAGAATATTGATTAATAAATAAAACAATAGGCTAATGGTGTTCTTCATGGGGACACAATTGGACCCTTTTTGTTTGACGTTTGACCGCTTTTAGAGCGAAGCTGTATATACTTCTACCAGCCATGGAAATTTTCGTGTCGGCCGTAAGCGAAAAACGCCAGGCTAAAAATTGAATACAAACAGCATATCTCCTTTGAAATCAGGCATACAGCTAGCATACAGCTAAGCACTCGTTTTCAAAAGAAAAACCACAAAACAAGTATCAAAACCACATGATGGATGATATATAAGGCGCGTGTGAACAATGGGAACACCCTCCGACGCGTTCCATTAAAGTTTATACAGGGTGTTTCAGCGAACACTTTCAAAAATTCTTAAAGGGGTCCTGTAGCAGATAGCACAGTTCTAGTTCATGAGCTGGTCTACTCGAGGAGGCGGACATTACTTGCACAAGAAATTGAATTGCATAATCGAATAATTACCAAAAATCACTAATTAAGTTTTTAACTAATTACCTGATGGCCCATATTGCAATTTACAAACTGTAGCCGTAGAGTTCGCGAGGCGGATCCACCTGGAATTAATTCTCCGGATGACACCAGCTTCGAGATAATTCCCGAACTTTGCGGTGAAATGCATTGGTGCTTCCAGTTAGCTTGTTAATAAAACGTCGCTTTATCTATTGAAGCACAAAATTAACTGGAACGCCAATGCATTTCTCCGCAAAGTTCGGGAATTAATATCTCGAAGCTGGTGTCATCCGGAGAATTAGTTCCAGGTGGATCCGCCTCGCGAACTCTACGGCTACAAGTTTGTAAATTGCAATATGGGCCATCAGGTAATTAGTTAAAAACTTAATTAGTGAATTTTGTTGATTAGTCGATTATGCATTTCAATTTTTGTGGAAGTAATGTCCGCCTCCTCGAGTAGACCAGCTCATGAACTAGAATTGGGCTATCTGCCACAGGCAACCTTAAAGAAATTTTGAAAGTGTTCGCTGAAACACCCTGTATATAGGCTTGCAGCTGCTTCGAAAAGGGTTGACATCATTCAAAACCCTCGTGAAACCAGTGTCTCTGGTTTCACTCGTTTTTAGAAGCACGTGTGTGAATTAAAGTTACGTCACAATGGGTGATCGTTGTGGGTGTCGTTTACAGCGTTCCATCTCCCGCGTGTTTCCTGGTAAAGATTACGGTTGCGTAAACTACTCCGAGTGGAAAAGCACCCAATAGCATAAAAATCACGTAGTGACGTCACCACGGTCTAGCAACTCATTCAGGTCATTGCAGGCTACCATGGGTAGACCACGAAATGTAAGGACGCCAGAAGAACAGCGTGAATATAATGTCGTTGTGAAGTGATAAAGGTTGTTGTTAAGTACATTTCACTTGTCTATGGTTTCACTCTTTGTAGAGCCCCGTGTGTGAATTCAAGTGACGTCACAATGGGTAATCGCTGTGGGTGTCGTTTATAGCTTCCCTGTCCAACCACCTTCACAGCGCGGATTGGAGCCACAGTTTTTCAATTGAGCACCAGGCATGGTGTTATTTGTGTTCAGATCGATGTATTACATCATTGAGGAGCCTTTCATTTTAGCAATTCTCCACCAAGGCCTCACATTGTGTTTCCCATTAGTACATACACTTAAGGGTTCACATGTCATATATGCCATCGCTAGTTCTTTATACGCGAAAACTGAGCAAAAAAAGGAGTTGAGACAGTAGGCCTTAGTGGAGTTGTCATGAATAACAGTGCCATCGTGGTTTAAGGCTGGAACAGATATGTCGTCCTTTCCATTAATGTTGATATACCGCCAGAATTTTTAGGTCGAGTTTTAAGTATTGAATGGAGAACAGCAAAAACTTATTTCGCCCACTTAAGAATGGCCTTCGTTCTTGCAATTACTCTTATCAAGTTATGTTTGTGGGTGACCGAGGGATGTGTCTTGCACGTTGTCTGCACATGACGGCTATGCTGGCTTCTTTAGTGCAGCCCAGCTTTATTTTACTGCATCGTGACATCAATGTCCACGACGCCCGTATTGTTCAACGTAGTTCAAAGAATTTCGCTTTTAATATGATCCACAACTATTGCACATCCTTCGATTCAGCCAGTGTTTCGAACACGTCATAATATTGATGAAGTGCGAGAGATATGTCGCGTGTTTTGGCTTTGCAGAGACATGAGCCTGGGACAACCATTGCTTGGTACTTTCATGTAGTCTATTCTAACTTCGCACTGTGATCGCTTACCCCGGGCATGAGCAGGGTGGACTGCACTGCTGCAGGAACATTGGTAAATAGAAAGTCTAGTATGTTGCTCGCGCGAGTGGGCTGCGCGACGATTGATGTAGCGAAACGGACGCGCGTATGTCAAGCATTTCTTGCCTCGACGCATCGCCTACATCGTTTGCTATGTCATCACTGGACCAATCGATTCCGGGAAGGTTGAAGTCGCCTCCTACAAACAAACAATCTGTGCCGACTGTTTCGACAGCGCTCGACAGTTTCAATCTTTCCGCCAGCAGGTACACTTTGAGTGACGAAAATGATGTGTGCCCAACGTCAGGGAGGTCACATGAGCCACGAAAATGGTGGCGACAGCAAAGAAAAGCTGCGCTGAATGGCAATTTTGAAGACAGCTGTATTAGAGGGCTACTTTTGTTAACCTACACTGGCTACACGAGTGTAGCCTAGAAAAGTATAGCTCCGCCCACCTAGACGAATCCATTTTTATAGCTGTAGTGTAGCATGAAAACTACACTTTCTACACTGCGGTTTGACTGAGTGTAGGCAGCAGACGACAAACAAGCAGGCTGGCGTTGCAAACGCGTGGCGCCATCTTGTCTGCGACTGTAGGCGCTGATACAGCGACGATAGCGAATATTCGCTGCAAGGACGGTAACAAAGTGCTGACGTGACCATGTGTCACTGAGAAAGGTGAGCTTATCTTCCAAGAATATAAAAATATGTTACTCAAGGATGGTGCGGGCTGTCAGGCTCCGCGGTGTTTTATACGCATTGACAGGTTGTCTTCGTGCCATTCGCGATGAATTTCGCTGCAGTTTATCTAGATGTGTTGATGAAAGAAAACTCATACATTGGCGTTTAGTTTCAGGCAAGGGCATAAATGCAGCCAGTAAATGCGAAGTCAGGCGAAGTGAGGAGTCGGGCGCTTTTTGTCTGGTGATGCAGAAGACGACGCGCATTCTGCTCTGATTCGCTACAGCCCAGCAAGCCAAGTGCAGCACACGATGTCATAGCCTCTGCCTGGCACTGCACTTGCCTATACCATCCTGCACGGAGTGTAGGTAAACAAATAGCCCTAATATCAAAACCGATTTCGGAGACCAAATGTACGTCGTGGCCGCCATGTTTGGATTTTACCTAAACTTCTAGCCAGCGGTCAATCCAAGTCTGCAAAGTTTGGACTTCGCCGCCATGTTTCTCAGGCGGGCTATTCGCATTTGTGCGACAGATACAAACGGACGTCGCAACACTTCGTACCAAAATGAGCCACGTGCTAGTTAAATGGGCTGAAGAGAATAAATGGGATATCTATCCCATAACATGCATAACGGACGTGGCCGTTGGCTACCGCCTTTTTACTCAAGAGAATGCAATGGATGAATCTGCGCGGCACAACGCACATGTGCAAATAGGAAGGAAGGCGAGGACGCTGCCCCTGCTGAGCTATTGGAAATCGGTAAGATACCAATCTTTCATTTCCTTGATAAACGTTTAACGCAACTACTTCTGCAGGACTTAAGCCGTATTCGATATTTTGTGCAGGCACACAGCGCGCGCTCGAGAGGAAGCGCGCGCGACTTGTGGCAGCCGTCGTAGACGACGACATCGCCGCCGCCAGTGACTGCCCCTCTGACCAGCGGTCAGACGGATATTTGAAGCGCTGACGAGGGAGAAAGGGTAATTGGTTGTTTCACCTTGCGCGTTGTGGCATGGTAGAGTGCTTATACCACATTGCGTGAAGTTAGCATAGCGCTTGAACTCTGTTATTGGCCAGTGTGCATAATTCTAAGAGCCGTAAATTAAAGCATTTGTCCAATAAAGCGAATAACATTTTATTTATCGTAGCGATGACTGTGCATATTGTTCCAAGTATTCAATGCACTGCAGCGTGACATTAGCCTGGCCTGAGACTGATCACGTGATCATCTAACCTGTTGCTTTATCTTTGTTATTCACTGATTTAACCTGTGATTTTATCTGCATTTGCGGAATTAAATTTGCAGCCCGCCTCATTGTCAACGAAGTTAAGACGGCTCTGGGTGACCCGCGGGTGTGGCTGTGCTGCTAAGCACGTGGTTGGGGATTCTATTGCCGAATATAGCAGCCACACTCTCAGGAGCGTGGAATAGTGAAACTGTCGTCACTGTAAGCCGTACAGATTGCGCGCACAAACATGCAATGCCAAGAAACGAGATAATTAATTTGTTAGATAAAGTGATCGACGACCTGCTAACACATATTGCCTAGAAATTTCCAAAGCCTTGAGAATTACATATGTCAGCTGGTGCCTGTGATTTACAACATTGCAACGTTGAAAGTCAGCCTCACAGCCACATTCTCGGCAGTGAATACCAAGGTAGCCAGATGTTGCCAAGAATATGCTATAGGCGTGCTTCACTTAGCCACTCATTGAGACAACAGCCTGTTTGGCCGATTTATTGCTTGCTGCATTACAGGGGTAAGGAACATATCACCCCTTCTATGCAAGAGACGATATGATTGCGGTGTTTCATATTGCAAGCTTGTTTTTTTTAAACACTTGGGTTTATGGCCCTGCACAATGCAACCAGCCTTTCAGGTGCTGAAAAAAAAACATTACATCTGCTGGCGGTATGTTTGAGGTTGTGGGCCACGCCGTGAATGCACCGAATAGCGACCAAATTTTTTCTGTCTTGCACCTTTGACTAGTACGAGTGAGCATCCCAGGGCTCATTTAGACATTTTTTGCAACCGTCTTCGACAAGTTCCTGAGGGTGGGTCCATTAGATTCTTGGATTTAATATTAATGTTGTGTCCCATCCATGTTGGGCATATCAGCCACGTGCTCACAAGCAATGGCTTCCTTTTGGGTCTGTGCACTCGAATGTTTAAAGCGGGCCATTTCGAATACTTGTTACATAATGCCCTGCAAAAGTCTTCCCATCTCAAGATTTTGTTGAACATTAAGAAGCAAACTGGAATGACTCGTGAGGCTGGGTTCCCTTTTTATGTTTTGACCACAGTTGCCAAGTGCCTGCTGAAAGAAACAAAAATGAGCCCGGGAACGCTTGCTTGATCTTGTCAAAGGGGCAAGACAAAATAAATTTTGTCATCATTCTGCACATTCATGGCATTGCCCACAAGTTCAAATGTATCGCTGGCAGATGTCATGATCTTTTCCTGCACATGAAAGGCTGGTTAGGTTGTGCAGGGCTGCAAACCCAAGTGTTCCAGAAAACCGAGCTTGCAAGCTGAAACATTGCAATCATGTCATCTCATGCTTTGATGGGGTGGCGTATTCCCTACCCCTGTTTTGCAGCAAGACATTTGGTAACCTTCGTATTCACTGCCGAGGCTATGGCTGCGTGTCTGACTTTCAGCATTATGACATGTTGATGCATCACTGGGACCAGCTGACCCGAGAAATTCACAAGGCTTTGGAGAGATGGTTAGGCTAGGCAACATGGCCTGCTAACATGTGTTAGCAGGCCTTTGATCACTTTATCTAACAAAGAAGTTTGTTTTCTTGTTTCTTGACTTTGCAGTGTTTGTGCGTGCAATCTGTATGGCTTACACTGACAATGTTTAAATGGACTATTCCTTTTATCTTTTTCATAGTTTTTTCCTTCCATTGTTATTGACTGCGCAAATATATAATGCACAGTTGTGGCAAGTAAGCCTTGTTAGTCAGCACCGTGTCTGTCTCCTTCTTTTACTGGTGTTCTGCACTGGTGTTACTGCACTGGTTCTGCACTGGCTTTACTGGTGTTCTGCACTGCACAGTGCACTGCACTGGTGTTCTGCACTTTAGCTATTTTGACATCATTTAAAAAGAACACATCATGCAAGTTTTGTTGGCATCTATGAAGGTTAGGTAAGCCGAGAGCAAATGCCTGCTAGGGTTTCTATGTGCAACCTTAGGTTATGGTGGTATCTTCAAAGGCATTGCTACGTCTGTGGAAGGTTATACCCCCCTCAAGTGTGCAAATTTAGTTACTTTAAGCTAGTGCATTTCGCCATTGGTGTCGTTTGCATGCTGTCTCGCAGCAAGGTTTAGACACACAATGTAGAATGCACTTGCCAGTGTGTGCATCTATCAAAGTCACTTCGCTCCATCAAAGTGTGTAGCCTTGATAGCAGTGCTTCAAAAATACATTCATCTAGTTGCAGGGTCGGCACAAGTTCTGAAAATATTTTTCCTGATTTAAATATAACAAACGTCACAACATTACATTCTTTAAATAGTCCTCTGCAGTCAGTTATCCTTCCTCAGCTCGCCTTCGATGATGTCGAAATATTCTATTGTAATTGTATTGGATTGTAATGATGGATTGTGTCAGTATGATGCGAAGTTCAGAAAAAAGTTTTGAAAATAAATATGAAGGTAGTCTATTACAGAGCACATTCATCTGGGAAAATTGAAGTGCCATATAACCTGTAAAAAATTTGCAGAATTTTTTTGCTAATTTGGGAACTCATGTGGATCACATCAGCTCGCCGTAAGAAAATAATTTTGGCAGTTGCATAGGAGAGACCAAAACGAATACAACTAAAACTAACGAGACCTGAAGAGTCCAGGGAGTGTAATCTTGAAAGAAAAACAGAAAACGTCTCTCTTGATAGGTGTGTATTGCTTAAAGATGGACCCATACCTAAAGTTCTCGTGCAAATTTATTTTGGATGCTCATTGCACTCACAACTACCTTAGAGACAAAAGTGCAAAGCATCATTATAAAATCTTAACTAGAAAAATTAAGCTATGCCTGTTAGTGTATGAAAGATCAGTGAAAAAAATGGGGTTTGGAGAAAGTAACAAAAAAAGGTTTGAAACACTTACAGTGTTCACGATAAACACTCTGCAAAGCTAAAGTTTACCAAATTCATAGCATTACTGCTCTTGATTATTGTTTTTGTCTAATTTTGCCCTTATGACACTTGATAATTCTAGTTTGTTTCGCAGCATCATTACTGTAACGGGAGGCCTTCACATCGAGTGGCCGGGGATATGGGAGACAAGCTTTTATTGTGTTAATATAAGGTTCTATTCTAAGTGCTTTCAGCGTATTGAGTGCTTCTCGTGACATTGCTGAAGTGACAGAAAGCGTCAGATACAGCAGAGTTGAGTCGGGAGGCTCAGATAGGTGTCTCTTGTAACCCACTGCATATTCATACTCTGTATTGAAGCAGTCATTTAAGTCAAGACAATGTTTCTTAAAGTGCTAAGGTCTGTGATATTTTGCTTCTAGTGCAGAACTTGATTTTTGAATATGACCCTTTAAATTATTAACCACGTTTTAAATGCATTTCCTGAGGCACTTCTGTCACTATAGGTCCTTCACACACTGAGACTCGATAATTGATTCCTGACAATGATTGTTTCCGTGGCATTTGTACTCGGAACTTCATGAGACTGTAACTACCATTAAACATGAAAAAAGCATCCACTTTATAAACACAACAAAGAAAAACAATTTGTCATTCATTTAGCATGCAAAAAGTCTGAAGTGTAAACATGTTTCAAATATGTAGTGCATTTCCCATGTGAGAGCTTATGTTTATCACAGGTGGAAACTTGCTGAAAATGCTTTCCAGCCCTTATTTGTTTGAAGGCAATATTAACGTTACAGAAAATACTGCAGAATTGCCCCATTTACATCTTTAAATTTAGCTTTTGAAAAAAATTCGTTTTTCATCTTGGGGTTGTACCTTCATGCGGTTGCAGTGAACTACTTTTACCCTACACACTAAATAATGCTCTTAATTGCACACCATATCGTGTTATTTTGCAAACATCAGCGAAAACATCAACATGCATGATCTGCCCATTGGCGTTCCCATCAAGGTTTAGGGACAATTTCCTTTCCCGTCTAGCAACGTGCTGCCAATGAGACACTTCGTGCAGCAAAGTGCACATCCTCACAGTGTGACTAAATTTGTCCGTCTGTCCCAGGTATTGCATAAAACCTCAGAAGCATTGGCAAGGCACTCCAACAGGCACAGTACTGCTTGCCTAGTCTTCAGAGCTTTTTCAATTGGTAATTAACTACAGGAACCAAATCTTGCCACACGCGTTAGGGCTATCACCATTACGTAAACAATTTCTTCCTTGTTCCTTTGCAGTTTTGCCTGAATTAATCTGCCTGCCTGCAGAAACAGCCTGAAAATCCCTCATGCATTTTTTCAGGCTTGTGTGCCGTGATAACTTTTTACATAATTAGGTTGCCTCCTTTCCGTTGTAGCATAGGCAACATTTTTAAATGAATATTATTTAAGGTTCTTGGGCAATTTTCATTATTTTCATTTGGCTGACACCTCTGACTTCAATAATTTGTAGCTGGGGGCTTTTATCAAGTTATGGTCTGTAGGTGTTTAGTCTATCACTGCTCTTCCCCCTTAGTCTGCTTAATCTACACAGAATTATCCAAGTTACTTTGCATAATTGTATTTCAAAATAATGTCTTCTCATGGTTAACAAGAAACTAAACTGCAGTTTTCTTGAAGTGATGATACATGAAGCGTATCTGAATACTTTGATATTGTTTTTCATGTTTCATATATTTGTCTGTAAAACAGTATGGTTGAGGAATTGTTTGTCAATGCACAACTGTAGGCGTGTACCACCTGTGACACACTGAGGAAGGAGGTGGCAGCTCTGAAGAGGAGGAACGAGGAGCTGGAGGAACTACATGGTAGGTTTTTGAAACCTATTTTTCACATTATTTGGCATCTGGTCATGTTTGCACCAGAAGCTTAAGAGAAAACCAAGAAAATGTTATACCTTAGTTCTACATCATGTGAATGTGGCCGAATTCTTTATTTTTTTTAGAATGCCACAAGATGGTCAAAAAACTTAAGAAGATGATGGAGGAGGGGTAAGGCAGGGGTGGCCATGTCAAGCCATGCCCTAAGGTAAGCCCTATGTTTAGTGTGTGCATAATGTAGAATTTTGTAAAGTTTTCTCATACAATGTATATAAGGTGTGACACCTAGTCGAACATTGCTATCAAAAGTCCCGTGCCTACATGATGTCTGTCTGTATAATCATCTATGTGAAATTTTACAGTTGAACATCATTGTAACACACTCCATAAAATTAATGAAATATTTTGTTGTAGCCGAATTAGCTACATAAAATTGCATTGAAAAATCTCCTAACACTAGTGTGATCAGTTGGCAGCTGGCCTTGATTTTATCAGAAGTGAACAAAAGCAACTATTTTTCTGGCAGTATGGACATAGGCAGCATTGCTTGTTTTTTCGCATTAATGGTGAATCATATGCCATGCACTGGCAAGGAATTTCATGTACTCTAGCCCAGTGCTTTCCATTATGCTAAAACAATGCCACGCTGGAGTTAAAGGGCTCCTCACCAGGCCACATAGCAAATTTTGGTTATATGCTGCAAGTTGGTTCAGGCCCTCTCGGGAGCGTTCTCCCGCAAGGATATTTCTAATTGGTTAATTAATAGCCGAGATAGAAATGTTTGAGTGCCGCGAACCCATGAGTTCAGCAGGAGAGCATCACTGCCTACATAACGCTCTCTCCACTTGCCTCTGTATAGCCTCCGCAAGGGAGAATCCTTCCCTGCATTCTCCCATGCCGGGGCTGGAGGATCGCGTGACACATGTCACAGGCCACCCCCCCCCTTCTTTTATTCTTGCTTTCTTTACTACGTGGCGCACTTCCACTGACGGTCCTGCATGTGAGCTGTGGTGTTCGGCTTGTTTCACACAGCGCACGATTTTGTTCGTTCTGCACAACCACACCCGACTAGCGGTATAAGTCAGCGCTACACGAACACTGAGGCAGACACAAGCGGATCACAAAGCATGATCGCGCGCTGGAGCACGATAGAAAATGACATAGTTTCGCTGTCTGCATGCACGACTGTACGACATGGGAACAAGCAGACGAAACGGAAGTACTATCATGAGCAATATAAGTGAACACAGGAACACGTGTCAGATAGCCTCGAACCCTGCTATGGGCGATACGCGGCGGCTGCCATTGGAAACAAAGTGGAAAGGGGGTGCTCTTCTAATAACTGTTAGTACTCCCACCATGGGTCTGTTTCCACAAAGTGTGGAACTTCACATTGCCAGCGTACAGTGATAACTGTTTGGTATTGCGGTTGCTGGTAACATTGCGCGCCGAAGCGTGGCCAAAAGTAGCACTGTTTTAATGCATAAGCAACTCATTGAGTCGATTGATATAAAACAACAATGATTTAATATACGAGCCAAGATCTAAACGTTTGATCATACAGTTGCACGAAGAACAAAAAATAAAAAAAGCATGAAAGAAAAATACTTGCTGTAAGTCACTGCGACACATTACCGTCTTATTGGCTGTCGGTGGCCAGCGAACCGCCGTCAGCTGCCATTTTCGACAAACACAGGCACGGTTGGAGTGCCAACAGTTGGCGAAAGAGCGCGCCTCCTTTCTCCTTTGTTTTTGACAGCACCATCCGTGTATCGCTCTAACTCGGTTTCGAGGCTATTTACCATACGTTAACGTGTTCTCGCTCATATTGCTCACAATAGTACATCTCTCTTTCTGTGGTGCGAAGTAAAACAAAGACACGCTGACACTCGATTTGTGTATTTTATTATTTCTCCAAACTTTAATTCGTCTACTGAAGCAGCAGATACACAAATAGCAGATGTTACCTTGAATAATTCTCGAAGTGTCACTATGAGCGACGTCACAGCATATATATACATGTACTTAGGCACACTTGCTGATGTACGTCTTGGAGCACGGCGCCCACGAGAAGGGGCAAACGGTGTTTAGTTTGAAATTTCAGCTCCTTTCGCGGCACGTAGTGATGTAATTCTTAGCAGGCACGAGCGTAAATTTTATGCACTGCACTTGTCAGCTCAAAATGGCCAGACCTGGCGAGGGACCCTTTAAGGCAGCCACACAAGGAGTTGGCAGCAGGGGAGTCTTTGAGGTCCACAGTTTCAGACTCACAGGATTCTGACGTCTCACCTCGGCAGCAATCTTTAAATTGGTCAGTCCAGCAACCACCTCTGGCGTGCGTAGCATTTGAGTTGTGCATGACAGGGCTCGAGTATGCGCTCATGTGCTCCAGTTTGGCCGTGCCGCTTGACCAATGGATAGAAGCCACATCCAACTTGAGCACTCTGAAGTGCTGTCAATAGCACGAACAGACGCTGCTTCGTTGCACGAAGCAACGCCTGCCCAGGCATCTAACCAGGAGGGAGTGTTCTGCTGGGAAGCATATGTGTGGTCTGACACATATGCATATGTGTGGTTTTGCCTGCTTCGAAACTGGTTGAGTGTTCAAAACTAATGGAAATTAGTGAGACTCAATGGCCACGACACCGATAAGCATGTGGTCAAAGTATTAGTACGTGGGCGGCCGCAGTTGAGCGTGAGCAGAAGATAGTCAGTTTTTTCTAGAAATACATAATTCTTATTAAACTTCGAAAGCGGGTTTTTGCTTACTTTAGCTTGTTTATTAAAGAGCTTCAATGAATATACACTGTAACTGTAGGAAGAATCGGACAGATACAAACACCTTCTTGATTTGTGTTAGCTATCAGCCAATAGCAGATGGCACATGCAAGCTGGCAATTGCTTTGAAGTGGGTGAGAAGACTTTGTTTGAAAACACTGAGAACTGACTTTGCGCTCTTCTTGTGAGCTCCACACGCCGTGCACGACTGCAGCATTTGGCCGAGATATTCACAGCAGCGTACATCATCCGCGGACTGCATTTCTTCACTAAGCTCGATAGGTGGTTCACGACTGCGTTAAGGGGGGGAAGTGGGTTTTAGAAACATTTTTTTTCTTTGACATATGGTGCTGAAAACTTGTGCAAATATGTAATGTTATGATGATGTGCTTATTTTGAATATGCAGTCCATTTTTGTTTATATCCCCTGGTTCTAGTTTTATGTGCGCTTCCTTTAAATAATTTTTGCAAAGGTTTGCAATATATCAACGTAGATTTGCAACCATGTTGTGCTTCCAGCTTGAGCTCCAGCTAGGGCTCTTGGATTTCACCTTCCATATGTCCTCTTGATCAGTTTAGAAATGCGAGAGGAGAAATGTGGAAACAACTTTTCCTAGAGTTTGCCAGTAAAGTTGTTGGTTGACAAAGAAAGACATGGACCGACCAAATAAAACCTTAAAAGCAATTTTTATTTGGTTAGTGTCGTCTTTCTTTGTCATGTTTAATCCCGACCAGATGGGCTTCCATTGAACTCTCGATTACTAAGTTGTTTGACTTCTAAACTTGTGTAGATCCTTTGCGAAATAAGGAATATATTATGGGATATAACTACTGCTTTTTATTAAACATCGTGTTAAAAATATAAGATGAATAGTTCTTTAAATAGGAATCTGGCAGTTTTTGTGTGGATCAGTGTTGTATCGAACAAGTTTAATTTTGTGTGTGTTTTGCAACTGTTGGGCATTTTTTCGCAGGTGGACATCGGTGGAGGGGTGGTTGTGGAGGAGGCCATCATCCATGGTCTGCGCCGAAACTGTGCCGGGGCTCCTGCCAAATTTGCAAGAGGGCTGATGCGGCACCTGTTCACAGCAGAGGAGCTGCGCGGAAAGTCGTTGTTTGGCCGAAGGTCAAACGCGCACCCTAGCGCGCCACAGCGCGAGGCCTTGGATCCGGCGAAAGTGATTGCGATTATTGGTACGCCATTTTCTCACTTTACTGCTAGCACACAAGTCTATGTATACAAGGTTACTTGCTTTATTTTTTGATTTGGCACCATTTAGATGCTTTTTATTATATACAACTAGTTTCAAGCACCTTACTTCTCTAGTTTGACCTATAGAGCTTCTATGGAATGAACTTTAGAATTTTCATAATTCCCGAGCATAATTTTTTTTCGTTTATCACATGCTATCTTGTGTAAGGATCCTTTTTAATTGTTAATTTAATTTTTTTGTTCAATAAAACTTACTTTAGGATACACACTAATGTACTATTGGCCTAAAAAGTTTACGGACCAAGGGATCCGACAAAAAGCTGAATATCTCCTTGGCCTCAACACACAGCCTGCTACTCCCATTTCCAGCCTCTACTGGTATATGCGAACAACACTGTGCTGTACAGTTTTACTGGCTACTTTTAAAGGCTGCTCGGACACTTTGCGTTTTCTGAGATCCCGTGGTCCGTGAACCTTCTTGGTCTATAGTACATACAGTAATCCTAAATAGAAATTGGTAATTGTTTCTATAATTGTGACCGTTCCAGATAGGACAAATGGGCAGTTATCCAACATTTTGCAAGAACAACCATAAAACAGTCTTATTCATCCCTATACAATGGATACTTATATGCATGGTTATCATGACTGCTCAACATGTCAAGCTCCACGTGAGAAATTGAATACTGGCATATTTAAGCATAGTGCATACGAACTATGGCATCAGCGGATGGAACAATAATTTTTTTCACCCACTGAACAATAGAAGCCAGTAGGTCATTCCTTTTGTCTCCCAAAAATGTGTTTGCTATGCATAGTGTGATGTCTGTTATAGTCTTAGTTCATAGGTGTTCCTACTTATGTTATAACTGGGAATGTGTTGTCAGTGCAAAATGGGATCAATGTGTGCCTAGGCTGCTGTCTTGGGGCCATGTTCAGTAATCACTTTTGGAGATACTTTTAAATCGCTAGCAATGAAATGTTAGCACCAGGTGCATTGTCCCCGTGCTAGTGTCACAACATCTTGGGAGAGAGAAAGTATTCTCAGAAGTGGTTGTCTAAGAACTCCCTCTCTTCACTGCAGAGTGGGCAGGGAGGGGAAGTGTTCTGCCGATTTTTTGTTACAATTTGTACATTGTAATTTTTTCCCGAAATACTGAAATGAAACTTTGCATAGTGCTACACCTATGTACATATAAATATTTATTGCATGCTTGTGCCTGCTAATATATTGTGGCTGACTGTTCATTACATCTTTTTAAAAATAATTTCATTTGTATTTTGCAGGCTTCACTGTCGCCGAATACCAGGCGGATCCAATGAGGTTGAAGAGCAGCCTGTCATCACTGCTTTCTAGAGAGCTAAAATAGCGGGCAATGCTGCAAAATTGAACTTGCCACATGTGGGTAGCCGCCAATGCTACATACAGGTCAGGCTGGTGGTGAGAACTGAAATGCTAAGGTAAACCTCAATATTTATTTATTTATTTACTTACTTGTTTTGTCCATATCTATCATGAATACTTTACAGGCCTCCAGGAAAGAATTGGGTAAACACAGGAAGGCACAAGTAAAAAGACAACACACAGCACTGCTAGCAACAACAAAGTTTATTCTCAAAACCAGACCGCTTAAATACCACATGTGCCATAGCAGACATACATCATGTGGAAGCGCTGAGAAACGTGTGAATGAATTCACCCTATCAAACCATATTTAATGACCCGTGACAACCTGCCACAACAACCTGTCACCGCTTACGCAGGAAATCGAACTCCTTAGGAGACAGCGCTTTCGAAGGCTTGCTAATGCACAGTTCACCAAGTGCATGGATAAGCTCTGCCTCGGCAATCAGCCCGGTGATCTCTTTATATCGACCAACAATAATGGTGTCAGATAAAGCAAGGCAACCATGTGCCTGGGTATGGAGGGGGAGAGACCCATCGGGCGGCAGCTTTTTTGTTTTGTTTTTGTGCTCTCTCAACCGCTCATGTACGCACCGACTGGTTTGACCGACGTATTGTTTCCGACAAGAGAAAGCAATGCGATACACTACAAATGCTTTGCACTCTACGAACTTTTTATTATGCCCTTTTGTGCACTCAACCTTTTCTGTCTTAGAATATTTCTATGAAAAGTTTGTAATGCCTTGCAATCTACGAAAAGTTAATAGAGTGCAAGGTATTTGTAGTGTATCGCATTCCTTTCTCTTGTCGGAAATACGTCGGTCAAACCAATAGGTGCGTACATGAGCGGTTGAGAGAGCACAAAAACAAAAAACTACCGTTCAATGGGTTTCGCGCCCTCCATACCCAGGCACATAGTTGCCGTGCTTTATTTGACAAGACCATTATTGTTGGTCGATATAGAGAAAAGATCACCCGGCTGATTGTTGAGGCAGAGCTTTTCGACACACATCGTGAACTGTGCATTAGCAAGCCTTCGAAAGTGCTGTCTCCTAAGGAGTTAAATTTCCTGCGAAAGCGGTGACAGGTTGTTGCGGCAGGTTGTCACGGGTGATTAATTATGGTTTGATGGGGTGAATTCATTCACACGTTTCTCAGCGCTTCCACATGATGTATGTCTGCTATGGCGCATGTGGTATTTGAGCGGTCTGGTTTTGAGAATAAACTTTGTTGTTGCTAGTACCGTATTTACACGATTGTAGGTCGACCCATTTTTTTTTCAAATTTGACAATCCAATGTTCGGGGGTCGACTTAGAATCGAAACCGGACCGTGTACCGCTAGTAGCGGCAAGAAAAACGAGAAATCAGGGGCGCTACGGCGTGGTTACAACTTTGCACCTACGTTTCCATGGTTACGGTAGAAGCGTAGCGTATTAATTTACCGTATTGCATACATTTTGATTGCGCGCACCACGAGCGCACGGCTCTTGTGGGAGCATCGATCATGGAAGAGCCGCCGTTTGGGGGGTATTGGTAGTTGGCGGAAGAGCCGCCGTTAGGGGAGTATGGTAGTTGGCGGATGAGCCGTCGTTTGGGGGGTATTATTAGTTGGTGGAAGAGCTTTTCTTTGAGATACGATTGTTTTCGACGGCCGCGCTCATCTGTCACTTCTGTTGTGCTGAATCGTCGCGCCTGTCATGAGTGCCAAGAACTTTCGGCGCTCGTTCACAGCAGCGTTCAAACGGGCTGCTATCCTCCATGCCGAGGAAACTAACAACTGCGCAGCGGGACGCAAATTTGGATTCGGTGAACGTGTGGTGCGGCAGTGGCAGCTTCAGCGTGAGGAAATTTGGCCTCCCTGGCTACTGTGTGCGGGTGGGTCCTCTCTGCATGGGCGGCTGTACCGCGCGATGTCGTGGTGCGGTCGTTTGCGAAGTGTGGACTCGCACTTGATGACGACGTGCTGTAGGACCGCAGCAGCTATGACGGCAACAGTGCCAGTGAGGTCGACTCTAGTGGCGATGAGTAGTCTTAGCAACCCCATCAATAAATTTCCCTTGTGTGAATGCACTCGCGTGGTTTTTCTCCCCCCCCCCCCTTTTTTTTTGAGACATGAAATGTTGGGGGGGTCGACCTACATTCGAGTTGACTTACAATCGTGTAAATACGGTAGTGCTGTGTCTTTTTACTTGTGCCTTCTTGTGTTATGTTACGTTTTGCGCTGCATCAAAAGGTTTCCTCATGATTCACCAACAAGCCTTCATCACTACCCTTGTCGAGCTTTAACTGTGATTTACAGAATTGTAGTTTTATTTTTTTTTAGTTACAGTGGTAAACTGAATAGCTTTCTTTTTTGCGATTGTCAACAATTTTTAATAAAAATTGGTGGCCTAAGTGTAATGACTACAATTTTAACATTTTTTTAAAGTCTTGTACAACAAACTTCATCAGATTCAGTCCCTTGGTTACTGATATCGACAATTTCGCTGTTCAAATATATTAGAAGCTTCCGAGCTAAACCTTTTTTTAGGCATTGCATGTGTCAGTCTAATTTGTATTTCTCGCCCTCAATTTTCAGTATTGTGTCTGATGGCAGTTTTTTTCTTACAACAAAATACAAGGTTTTTAAATTTTGTGCCCTTTTCTACGAGGTCCACTATTTACCGCATTTTTACAAGGACCGCATAACCGCAATGTTATGCGGTGCACAAATATATGTGCGCCGCATAACATTGCGGTGCACATATATTTTGTGCACATTCATATGAATCTATTTTCGGGCTTTAGTATCCATCCATTTAATGTGCACTGCTGGAACAGCAGGTCCTTCTGCAATTTTAATGTGAAGCTTTCTTGTCCTAGTCAAATCTGCTTTTGTCAGGTGTCAACTCTTCTAGTCAGCCACATATTTTTTTCCTCGTGTTTCATATGTTAGCACCACCAGCTTGACCTAAGACGACGTTGGCAGCTACAGTTGTGTTGCAAGTTCTCGCCTGAAGCATGTATGATGCATGTTCTAGTCTAGTGTGTACATAACATGTATTTAGTCTGTGCAATAAACATTTACAACAGATCACTTTCCGGTTGTAGCGCCAATTTCTTTTTGCCACTGCATTTACTGTAGTCCTTAATGCTTACAGTAGTTTTCTAGTACTTCGGTAAAGTACTTACACACATCGACATAGGTTCTATAGACATTTGCCTTTAGGGTCTCGAAAGCAACTCCATAGAAACATTCAAAAAGTCTTTTGCATCTTTAAAAGAACTATGTAGAAATGTTCTATAGAAATTTGTCTTTAAGATCTTAAAAGAAACTCCGTAGGAACGTTCTATAGAAATTTGTCTTTACAATCTTAAAAGGAACTCCGTAGGAATGTTCTATAGAATTGTGTCTTTACGATCTTAAAAGAAACTCCGTAGAAACGTTTTATAGAAATTTGTCTTTAAGATCTTAAAAGAAACTCCGTAGGAAGGTTCTATAGAAATTTGTCTTTACAATCTTAAAAGAAACTCCGTAGGAAGGTTCTATAGAAATTTGTCTTTACAATCTTAAAAGGAACTCTGTAGAAATGTTCTATAGAATTGTCTTCAGAGTTTCTATAAGAATGCGGTGGCCAAATAACTGTTTGAACTCTATAGGAAAATTCTATAAGCAGTAAAAATAAACACAATAGAATTCTATCGAACAAGGTCAAAAGGCTTTCTATAAAAACACATTAAAAATTTTTGTAAGGGACTGACGGCACCATTCACGGCGCAGATGACTCATAGAGTCAGGCAAGGCACCAGTGTTGATGTTTGTTCCCTTGCCCAAAACAGCATGTTTAGGTGCAGTGTAGTTTTAAGAAGACCAGTTAAACATTACTTTCATGGTTTGAGTGGCCGCATTTTTCTTAGAACACTAAATTTCTTTTCTTGCAACTGCCTGCCCTGGTGTTTCCTTCGCGTCGGCATGAAGTTGGCATGGAGTTACGCATCCGGGAACTCGTGAACAATGAATGACCCTGTAGTTGACACTTTGCGAAGAATACATCGGCTTCCAAGCCCTTCATTTTCTGTTGGCATACTTTTACTTGTACTGTTAGCAATTTCTTCTCGGCTTGCTGAATTATCTTGAGGCCCCACACTGACACTACTGATGTCTTCAATTGAAGACTTTTCAGGATAAGACTGCTGGCTTTGCAAGTGTGGTTTAAGAAAAGGTGGCACTTACAGGTGGCTATTCAAGACGTGAGTGAAATGAACCGGCAAGTCTTGGTTACATCTTGTGTGTAGTCCTGTTGGAGTTAAACGTTTTACGAAAAATTGTAGGTCGCTAACACGATGGTAGGCACTTGGTCATTCACCACAACTTCATAGTCATGTTACTTGGCTAAATGAATCTTCGTCGAACCCTTGACAATACCTTCTACAGAACTTATGGACAAAACATCGTTACCAACACTTACTGGTTCGTCTCTCTAGCGTCCAAAATAGAAATCTGTAAGTGCCACCTTTCCTCTAAAGAACCTTATCCTGAAAACTCTACGCTTGAAAACATCGGTAGTGTCAGCGTGGGGCCTCGAGATAATTCAGCCAGCAAGAGTTCAAGAATGGTGACAGGAAATCAAGAGCTTGGAAACTCGAGCATTGTTCGCAAGGTGTGAACTAGAGCAGACTATTATTCGGGTCTTCTGGGACATACAGCTGAATGTCAACTTCACAGCGAGACTAACGGACCACCTGTGCGGACAGTCACAAGAAAGCCTGACGTATTATAACCAAAACAGCCTGTTCAAACCAGGAAGTGATCTTGAGCTTGTCTTCCTACAAGCCGAATAAACCTGAAACTGCCATTCTAGGCAAAAGACTGAACTTCAACACTGGCACTTCACCCAACCCTGACGAAAGTAACCTGCATCGTGTAACGTGCCAGCAGTAAGCTCTTTCTAAAGCTGGAGAAAGCCCCACTTCCATGGTGTAATCCAGGAACCTGTCTCGGCTCCAGAAAGGGAGCTTTTTTGGCTTGGCTTGGGTCAATAACCATAAAATTATCATTACCAAACAGAATGCATTAACAGTTGCAGACTCAGGGTAATGTCTTTACCTGCTTGATTTTGTGGACAAAAACTGATGAAAGGGTGCCCAATGTGACTAGTTATCTTGTCCACGATTCCGTGATTTCAAGAAGTTTGACAATCATTTCTTTGGCTAAGAATCGCAAAGCATACTTGTGCTGTCATTTGAAACAAAACCATGCACTTTAAGGAAAGGTGCCGATTTCTTTAGGTGTCGTGAGCACCTGGACTGCATAGATAATTTTGGTTAAAGAAAGTAAGGCAGAATGGGCGATATAAAATTACTAATGGCAATAATTTTGGCATCAGTAGATTTTTGCTCAAACCATCTGAAGGTTTCTTGTTTTAGAAAGTATTAAATTTTGTTAAACGTAGCTGCTGTCAGATGATTCTATATAAGCATTTGGCCTTATGCAATACTATTTGCTTTAAATAAAATTTTTGGGTTTTATTTGTCAAAACCACAATATGATTGCTGAACGACATATTGTAGGGCTAAGGCACAAATACACAGATGATACACGAAAACATGTCACAGGTGCTGCTAATAGCTTTATTCGAAACACAACAGGATACTCTTATACCCTTCCCAACGCACAGGCGCACCAACCACTTCGGGCAGACAACAGAGGGCGATTATCCGTGCTAACACAATCATTTTGAAGATCTAAAGAAAGCAAGTTCCGCGTCGTACAAAAAACAACAGAGGTCTGATTTACACAAGCACTACTTTTTTATGTAAAACGCTTTGAGTAGCTCACATGCGATTTTATCTTTACTTCTGCCTGGAATCTTCACATCATAAAATCTCGCACGACAAGGGCAGGCTTTTTTTCGCTGACAGATGCGCATTCAAGTCTGTCATGTTTTTAGCCTGCTCCCTCATTCAATCACTGATGCAGCGGCCAGTTTGTCCTACATAGGACTTTCCACAAGGCAGTGGGGTTTCATAAACCACACCGGGACCACATTGCCTGTAAGGTGTTACATGTTGTACTTGGCAGCTTACCTTAGATCTGCCCATTATGCGGGGACACGTTCGGGCCAGCCTATTGGGAACAGAGAGCAATACAGGCACTCCATGCCTCTTCGCCACTTTCTTTAAATTGTGGCTCAACTTATGCACATACGGTACTACTTGCGGTCTTTGGCCACTCGTCTCACCTGCTCTGGCCTCATTCAACAGTGTGCCCGCTTTTGTAGTTTTCTCTATTCCCAATATGCTGGCCCAACTGTGTCCCCGCATAATGGGCAGATCTAAGGTAGGCTGCCAAGTACAACACGTCACACCTTACTCGCGATGTGCTACCAGAGGGGTTTATGAAATCCCACTGTCTTGTGGAAAGTCCTATGTAGGACAAACTGGCCGCTGCATCAATGATCGAATGATGGAGCATGCTAACAACACAACGAAAGACTTGAATGCGCATCTTTCAGCACACTGTAAAGCCTGTCCTTGTCGTGCGAGATTTCATGATGGGAAGATCCTGGGCAGAACTAAAGATAAAACCGCACGTGAGCTGTTGGAAGCATTTTACATAAAATAAAAAGAGTAGAGCTTGTGAAAGTTGACCTATGTTGTTTTCATGATGTGGAACTTGCTTTCTTTAGATCTTCAAAATGATCGTGTTGGCCCTGATAATCGCCCTCTGTGCTCTGCCCGAAGTGGTTGGTGCGCCTGCGCGTTGTGAGGAGTACATATACTGTATCTCCCTGTGCTTCAAATAAAGTTGCTAGTAGCGCCTGTGACGTGTGTCTGTGTATCATCTGTGTATTTGTGCCTTTGCGCTATAATATGTCGTTCAGCAAACAGCAACTTGCCTAACACCAAGTCCTTCTGTACAATATGATTATGGGGGACACTGTAGTGGGGAACTCTGGATTAACTTTGAACACCGGGGGTATGTGCCCCATACACCTTATGGGGGTGTTGTTGCACTTTGCTGCCATCAAAATGTGGCCGTTGTGCATGGGATTTTATCCTGTGCCATTCGGCTTAGCAGTGCAATGCCAAAGCCACTACGCCACCACGATTTTTACTTTTGCTGGCAGAATAGCAGTTTCGAAATAATTTAATTAGCTCGACCTGTTGATGCTGCTCTCTAATAGTAGATTTTATGCATGTTACTTATGTTGCTTCAGTACTAGTAATTATTATTACTCAAATCTCTTTTTTTACTGTAATAACACTTGTTTCAGTGATCTGCTAATGTGGCAGGTTATTCTACCACACTATAATGCACGTTTCCTTAGGAGTCATAAGCATTGCAGGAAACCACTTATTTTTAATAAATTTTGGTCAGTATCGCATGTTCTGAATGCTGAAGCATTCTTACCTGTGTGAATGTCAGCCAAACTGCTTTTGCCTATGTGTTATCTTAGTGCATGTGTGAAAAAAAAACTGTTGGCTGTTGTTTACTTTTTCAGGTGCGCGGCAAGCTCTTACTCAAGCAACACATTCCAGTGGTCTTCTGTCAACAGACTGGGTGTATTGAAGTACCATTACAAGGTCCAATAAACAACGCTTGCGAGATGTATGACATGCTCTTGCTTAAAATCGGAGGACTTATTCACTATTAATGTAAGCTTGAATAGGTGTGCTGAAGAACCTGTGTAGTGTACTTGTTTATTAACAAGTACAAACCATTACCTCACCTGACATTTTTTTCACCTCAACATAACTCTTTACTGTAGATTTCTGAACAAACCATTACAGCAACACAACACTGCAGTAAGGTCAGCACAAGTGTTCGTGCATGAACACTTGTATTTGCAAGAATTGTATTTGCATTATTATACTAAATATGAATATGAGGTGCCTATCTTCTTCAGGGTGCATTCTCGCAGGTCGTACAAACTCGTCATCTTGTACGCACTCAGCTCGTAGAAACAAACTCGTTCATAATGTACGAGAATCTCGTTCAGTGACAAGAATGCGATCTCGCACACATGTGTACGAGAAATGTACGCGATTATTACTGCGTAGACTGTACGAGGTTCTCGTAGACTCAACGAGTTCTGGCAGACTGAACGAGTTTCTCGCACAGTCTACGGAGCAATAATCGCGTACAACTATTTCTCGTACATTCTCGTTCACATTTTTTCAATAGGGTAAGGCTACACCCATAATGCGTTCTTAAAATAAAATCTCCATGAAAGGCTTTCATTCACCCATATTATTACATCTTTTAATAAAGTTTACTCACATACAATGCAGAATCAAGAGAAGCAAGAACAGACGACAAGTAGCTCCAAAGCGAGCGAGGATCTTGTCGTCTGTTCTCCAACTAAAGCGGCTAGCCGATGCTTTTTAAGCTTCATATAATTCTGCATCCTATAGTAAGTCCTCAAAATTAAAGAAAACATGTTTTTGTGTAATAATAAAGCTAAAACAGCTTTTTACGTGTTCTTTCAGCATGAAATTAATCATTCTTCATACCACGAAAAGCCGCAACACAAAAGCCGCAAACACACCAAGGAAAAAAAAACGACAGGCGAAAGGGAAGGAGCGTCGTTTTATTACAAATTTTATTAAAATAAATCATTGTCACACACAGAATGCTGTCTGTGAAAAGGTCCTCCTTTTTCCTTCCTCCATGGAAGGGAGCCTACCGCAACGCGATTGACGCCGACCGTGGTGGCACCCATCACGTGGTGAAAACGTCAGAGCGCGCGGTAGGTTTTAGTAATGCCGGTTGATTTTTTTTTCAATACCCATTCGAAACAATTTGAAACTCTTGAAATAAACAAAATCAAAAGCAAGGGAAAAAAAGGACAAAAATCACATCATCTCACCCTACGGGCACCATAGTGGGATGAGAAAGCATCGCGGGGGGTGCGCATCGAGTTTCCGTTTCGTTTCACTTGGCAACACAACTCTATGAAAGAGTGAGAGAATGTATTGTATTGTTGCTGATCTGGCGTCGAAGCACGCCGACGGCCGCTGACGTTCGTTCTGGACGCTCCCGACCTTGCTCAGTTTGTTGTCGAACCAAAGCCGGTCGCACACGTTGTAGCTGCGTCCGAAGCTCCGATCGAGGAAGTCGCGCTTGAACCGCGCGTCAGCACCGTCAAAGCCCAGGCGTTGTAATGGCCTCGAACGTGTTGCTGCTCTGGCCGCAGACTCGCGTTGCCTCGTCGCTTCGGGATAGGGAGCTGCCGCTCGACGCTGCCGTTGCGCTTCGACTTTCCGAGCCCGGAGTTCGGGGTCGGCTTGATAACGCTGACGTTCCACTTCGGCGTGCCGAGCCCATGTTGCTTTCGTAGAAGTTTCCTGTCGACGTTGACGTTTACGTTCGGCTTCCCTGGCCCGAAGTTCGGGGTCCGCCTGCCAACGCTGACGTTTACGTTCGGCTCCCGAGCCATCCTCTGCTCCGCAGCGGTGGCGCTGCCGCTGCAACTAGAGCCGGCGTTGTTCATGGCGTTTCGCACATCGTTGCATAGAGAAAGAATGAGTAGTAAGTGGTTCGTGTGAAAAAGGAAAGGTTGGCGCTATCTTCTGCAGTCCTTGAGGGAGCACGGCTCAGCGCCAAAGATAGAATGACGGAAGCGCAGCGAAGGCGCGCTTTATATTGCGCCGCGACACTTGCGCCGCCTGCCGGCGTACCCTTAGAGAGGGAGAGTTATATGCAATGATTTGCTGCGCCGCACTTGTAGCGGAGAGGGGGAGGAGGAGAGCGCACACCTGCGTAGGAGAGGAGAAAGAGGGAGAGTCGCGCATGCGCAGTATGGTTGCGGACACCGCAGAACGGACACTGCCTCTAGCACAAGATGCTCTCGCATCTAAAATCTTTTCCCTTCCTGCATGTGAGCAGCTGCCGGCCAAGCGCGCACCGAATGAAAACTACCCGTAACCAAACGTCTCAGCAAATCTCGATTCTCCGTGATCTCGACGCAAGAGCTCACGTGTTGGGCCACCACTGCTGGCTACACGAAGCGTTCGCTTGCCAAGGCTGGCTGTGTGACGTAATGCTCCCTCCTAAATTTTGCCTTCCTCCATCATTCCCAAGCATACCACAGCGCAGCAGCGCCAGATTTCCCTTTACGTAATATAATGAGACTCAATGGCTGGAACCGACACGGACAGACTGAATAAATTTATTGCACTATTGCCAGCATTGTAGCATCATCGCTATGGAATATTAGTTGTGCAGCCTTTAGTAAGACTTAGAGATTAACTCCTACCAAATAAGGAAATTTACTAGCCCGACGTTTCGGAACCAATTCGGCTCCTTCAGGGGGTATTCTTCGGAGGTGGCGGTGTGCCGCTTTTAAAAGGTCCGTCGTAACAAAGGAGAGGAAGGGGGAGAGAGCGTAAGGTGCGGAGACACTTGGCAGGGCACCTGTTCTAGACAGACAAAATAGGTGGTGGGGGTGGGGTGGGGCTTCGGCGTCGCTGGTCGGCTGGGTTGACCGATGCTGGGCGCCCTTTAGTCGCTGGAATGCGTTGACGAGGGACAGGGGGGGGGGGGGGGACGAGTTGTTTTGGTGTTGCTGACCTAGAGCGGGGGGTCATTTCTTCCCTTCGTCGCGTCTGCAAGGCCATGAACATACAAAGAAGGAAGAATGCCATTCACGCGGTTTATATTACCCGCCATGTTCTGAATGTGCCAAGACTCCAGTAGTAAGTAGCCTTTTTCGCCAGTTTGTCTCTGTTTGAAGGATTTGGGTTTCTTGGAAAGAAATCTTGTGGTCAGCGTCTTCGGAATGTTCGGCGGCGGCGCTGCGTATTCGGTTGAATGTTCTGACGTCGTTTTCATGTCTTCTTCTTTCTTTCTTTTAGATTTTTGGTTTCGCCGATGTACGACGCTGGACAGTCGGCACAGCTGACTTTATAGACGACGCCTTGAGCTTTTTCTTTTGGTGGACGGTCTTTTGGTTGAGGAATGAGGATATTCAAAGTGTTCATCGGTTTAAGCGCGGCTTTGAGGCCTTCTTTTTTCAATATTCGGCCGAGAGCTTCGCTGGTACCTTTGACGTATGGGATGGACACTCGTTTCTGTGGTCGAGGGGGAGTCAACGGTTGGACGTCTCGTAGTTAGTTTTTTTCTTTTTTGTTGTCGGGTTGTTTTTCGAATGAATTCCGTTGTATAACCATTCCTTTTGAGTTCGTTGAGAACCGTTCTCCTTTCTTTCTTTTGGTCTGATTTCAATGTGCAAATGAGTTCGACTCTTTTCAATAAAGAATTTACGACCGATGCCTTGTGGTTTGCCGGATGGTTGGATGCGAAGCGTAGGTAGCGGCCTGCGTGGGTTGGTTTTCGGTAGCCTGAGAATTTTAGATTGCCGTTGGTTCGTGTAACTTGTACATCTAGGAATGGTAACGATCCGTTTTGTTCGCGCTCCGACGTGAACTGTATATCCGGGTCTATGGAATTTAAATGGCTCTGCTGGTTTTCGACTTGCGACTCCTTCACGATACAGAAGCAATCATCCATGTACCTGAGGAAAGCTTTTGGCTTCGGGGAAAAAGTACTCAGAGCTCTGTCTTCGATATTTTCCATAGTTAGGTTAGCCATGGTGACGGAAATTGAGGCCCCCATGGGAGTTCCTTTCACCTGCTTGTAGTAGCTGCCTCGGAAGGTGAAGTAGGTATTTGATAGGCATAGCTCGAGAAGGCAGCATATCTCGTCTACACTCAAGGAGTTCTCTCGTCGAGTGTGTCGTTGCGTTCCAGGGCATCCCTTGTTGCGGATATAGCTAACTGAATGGGTACTCTGGTGAACAAAGAGATAACATCAAAAGAGACCAGGCATTCATCATCTTCGAGGCGTACATTTGATATGAGCTTGATGAAGTTTTCGGAGCCAAAAGTTTTCCTCAGGTACATGGATGATTGCTTCTGTATCGTGAAGGAGTCGCAAGTCGAAAACCTGCAGAGCCATTTAAATTCCATAGACCACAGGCCCCCACCCCACCCCCTATTCTGTCTGTCTAGAACAGGTGCCCTGCCAAGTGTCTCAGCACCTTACGCTCTCTCCCCCTTCCTCTCCTTTGTTACGACGGACCTTTTAAAAGCGGCACACCGCCACCTCCGAAGAATACCCCCTGAAGAAGGAGCCGAATTGGTTCCGAAACGTCGGGCTAGTAAATTTCCTTATTTGGTTGGAGTCAATCTCTAAGTCTTAATCAATTTTCCCAACCAGACAGGTAATTCTGTCGAAATGTTTAGCTTCAAGCCTTTAGTAACGTCTAAAAAGAAGACGTTCTCGCTTTTAAACCATATAAAACCGTGTTTTAACAATTGTACGAGGGTAAAACCATAGTAATCATTGTAGGAAACTCGGTGACTACACCAGAAATAGCCAAACTCACCTGTGCGCTTAGCGGGCACTAGGTTCCTTCTGTTTGCACCACTTTACATTCAAGGCTTTTTTGATGATGTATCGTGTTTAATGGCGCAAGGGCCAAGTATGACCAAAGAGCGCCATGCCAGTGTTTGTGAGTTTGCAGTGGAGCGATGAATTCTGAGAAGTAGATGAGGCGTGGCTGTAAAAGGGCCTAAAAATAATCGCTCCAAAGTGCGTAAAATATACATGTACTAAAATCATGGCAATGACTAATGAGGTGTACTATGCAATGAAGAATACATTGAGAAAGAATGACACGATATTTAAAATAATTAAGATGCAGTAATTGGCAAGACGCACAACGGCCTAGACAGAGCCCTTGAACCACAAGGGCCTGGAGTCATGTGCTATAAAAAACTATCACAGCGGCATCCTCTAGAGAGAGTATGGGCTACAAACTTATTGGGCTAATAATAACATGTAGCACAACATCGTTCAAAAAGCCGAGGATTGCACTGGCATTAAAAAGTGGTTCCTCACCAATAAACATCATGGGATGAAGAGGGATATGATAGCGGTATGCTACAGGAAAATGTTTTCTCTGCGTTTCGGCTTCCCGACACTCCAGCAGGACGTGGAGGACGGTCAGCCTCTCACCACATCTACCACAGGTTGGTGGTTCGTCACCAGTAAGCAAAAAAATTGTGGGTGCCGTACGTGTGTCCTATTCTGAGACGGCAGAATATGACGTCAATTCGTGGTGTTTTCGTAGCTGAGGGCCAGAAACCTAACTGTGGTTTAATCATGTGAAGTTTATTATTTGTTTCAGCGTCCCACAAGCGTTGCCAGTGGCTTCGCAGTTTCTTTCGCAAGAAAGGTTTCAAGTCTATTACAGGAACAGCTACTGTGTGATTACTAGTGTGTGATGTAGCTGATGTGGCCATTTGGTCTGCTCCCACATCACCCTCAATGGCTCTATGGCCTGGCACCCAGCATATTATTACATGCTGGTTTGCTATATACGCTCTGCATAGAGTGGAATAGAGCTCAATGAGTACAGGATTTTTGTGTTTGCAGAGTGACAACAGGGATTTCACAACGCCTAGAGAGTCTGTAAATATAACTGTTTTTGAAGTTTTGTTTTCGTTATATGATTCATAGCCGACAATAGTGCATAGGCCTCAGCCGTAAAGATACTTGTTTCCGGGTGTAGTACACCGGATTCCGAGAAAGATGGGCCGACGGTTGCATAAGAAACCCTGGCATGTGATCTAGAAGCGTCTGTGTAAAACTTTGTACACGAGTACTTGGATTGAAGCTCTAGGAAATGCATTTTAATGTGTGCCTCTGGAGCGTCTTTCGTGACCTCTACGAACGATGTGTCACACTCTATGATCTGCCACTGCCACGGCGGTAACAGTTTAGCAGGAGCCATAGGTCGATGTTCAAGCACTGGAACACCCATTTGCTCACTAAGATTCCTTACAAGTAAAGAGAACGGTTTCCTCGCTGCAGGTCGGTTATGGAAGAGTGTGGCAGCGGTCATATCGTTTATGGTGGAATAAGAAGGATTTCATTGTTTGCTTGTACTGTCAGAAAATACGTGAAACTGCTATATGAACGCTGCAGATGGAGTGACCACTGATTCGACTCTACATAGTGACTCTTGATCGTGCTTGTTCGGAAAGCACCGGTCGCGAGGCGGATACCCAGATGGTGAACGGGGTCTCGTATTTTTAATGAACTAGGCGTTGCGGAGTTATAAATTATAGCTCCGTAATCAAGGCGTGAGCGGACAAGACTGTTGTACAAGTTTAGGAGGCATTTTCGATCACTACCCGGATTCAGGCGACGGATGTCTGCGCAGGACATATTCTTATTGCTCAAAGAGGAGGTACTCAACCCACCTCCAGGTAGCCTCAATAACTTACTCCTTGCCCTCGACATCGAAAAAGCCTTCGACAACATCGCGCACTCTGCCATACTAGACGGCCTCACAGCCATTGGATGCGGTGAACGTTATGCCGCTGCATGCCTTGGCAATCGCAAGGCACAGATTGGCATGGCCGGAACCAACTCACCACCATATGAACTTCCACTGTACGCCTCGTACAGGCCTTCGTCCTCACCCGAATCACCTTCGCTCTGCCCTTCCAAGCTACACGCAAGACCGAAATAGAAAACATCGACAAGCTCATAAGAATCGCATACAAAGCTGCACTCCAACTTCCGAATTGCACGAGCACAGACAGGCTCACGTCGATAGGCATAAATAACACATATGAAGAACTGGCAGCCGCAACGCTAATCGCACAAAGAGAACGACTCAAGACCACACACTAGGGCAGAAAACTACTGCAAAGACTGGGATACCCGCTCACCCCCCAATACTGCGGAGACCGATCATCGTACCGATGCACCTACGGGCTCGCATCATCGTGGAACCGGTCCCCAAGAACATGCATCCGCTATACAACCAAAAGCGCCGGCAAGCACGAGCACGAAAACTCCTCCAGAGAAGGAACGATCCTGATACTTACTTCACCGACGCCAGCCTTTACTCCACAACACCACAAGGCCCCAGAAAACCGGCAAACGCAACGGCAGTAGCTAACCAAAAGAAAGTGGTGGCCTGCGCATCTATACGCACCAGATCAAGCGCCGCTGCAGAGGCAGCAGCCATAGCCCTCGCAATCAAAGAAGCAGAACGAAGAGGTCGCTCCGCATATATCCTGACGGATTCACAGGCCGCCTGTAGGTTATATATTAAAGGCACACTTCCCAGGTGCGTCACCGATATCCTGGGCCCCACGCTGACTGAGGACCATGGGATCGTCTGGTGCCCAGGGCACACAGACCTCGAAGGCAACGAGGAGGCCGACTGTGTAGCTCGCGGACTTGCTGGCCGAGCCACAGAAGACTCTTCGAGGCCCCTCACAAACCACCATGAAGATCCCATTACGAGCAGGCAGATTTTGGAGGACCAACGCCTGACCAGACGAACGTACGCTCCTCCACATCCCAAGTTAAGCAGCCAACAAGCCAGGGACTGGCGCCGCCTTCAAACCAACACTTACCCGCACATATTAAGGTTGCACGCAATGTTTCCAAAGGTATACACAACCAGTGTATGCCCCTGGTGCAACGACCACACAGCCACACTGACACACATTACATACCAGTGTACGGAACGCGCAGCCGAGGCAGTATCCAGGCTGGTGAGCTCATCACAGACACTCACAACGTGGTCTTGGGAGGCACGACTTTCCGAGCTAGCACTGGGAAGCGAACTGGCGACCCTGGACCAGGCCCGGCGAGCCGCCGCGGCCAGTGGGGCTCTACAAGAGGGCTCCACCCGAGAATAACCACACCAACCACTCTTCGTACAATAAAGTTTATTCTCTCTCTCTCTCTCTCTCGATCACTACCCCATGTTGTGTGCGAGAGAATTCTTAAAGGTTCAGTCTTCAGATATTTAAGAAGGGGGATGAAGGTAAGCTTAGAGTCCAGAATTATGCCCAGGAATTTGTGTTCACTGCTCATGGATAGTTCCTCTCGATTGATCGTGAGATTTGGCACCGGTGTCACGCCTCTTTTGTTTGAGAAGAGTATGCATGTAATTTCTGTGCGTTTATTTTGAACCCATTTACATCCGCCCATTTAGACAATTTGTGTAATCCAAGCTGCACCTGTCGTTCACAGATAGCGATGTTACATGATTTGAAACCTATCTGTACGTCATCGAAATACACAGAATAACACATGCTGCGCGGAAAGGCTGTATGCAGGGAGTTCATTTTTACAATGAAGAGTGTGCAACTAAGTACACCACCTTGCGGCACGCCAGCATCCTGGGTGAATGTTCTAGATAAAACAATGCCCACTCTTACGCGAAACATGCGGTTAGACAAGTAGCTTTCGACTGTGTTTAACATATTTCCGCGGACCCCCATCGCAGAGATCTCGCAGAATCCGGAAGCGCCATGTCGTGTCGTACGCTTTCTCTAAATCTATAAATACAGAAAGTAAAAACTGTTTATGAATAAACGCATCTCTGATGTTTGCCTCGATGCGAACAAGGTGGTCTATTGTCGACCTACCTTCTCGGAAGCCACACTGGAAGGGGTCTAGTGTTTTGTTATTTTCTAGGAAACTGATTAACGCCGGTTTATCATTTTCTCATACAGCTTGCACAGGCAGCTTGTTAGAGCTTTTGGCCTGTAGCTGCTGGCTAAGGACGGGTCTTTGCCTTGTTTAAGTACCGGGATGACTATGGCTTCTTTCCATGAGGACGGAATACAGACAGCCGCCCACATTGCATTAAAGAGAGAGAGGAGTGTTGTCAGTGTTTCGGGGTTTAAGTACCTAATAATTTCGTACATGATACGATCGCCACCTGGCGCCGAGTTGTTACAACAAGCGAGAGATGCTTTAAGTTCGGCTAAGCTAAATGGTTGATTGTAAGCCTCACTCGAAGAACCTTTGCGGTTAACATGCTGCCGCTCTTCGCGTTCTTTGAACTTCTGGAAAGTTTCTGTATAATGCGATTCACTTGATAGTGTTCACCTAGACAATCCGCCTGGTCTTCCAGGCTATCCACCTTGGCTACTTGCTAAGGGTAGAGGATGTGACTCCCGGCCTATTAATTTATTTACCCTATTCCAGACTTTTGTTTCGTCGGTGTATGAATTTATACTGGAAATGTACCTTTCCCAACTCTCTCTTTGCACGTCGACGCGTTCTTCTGCCCTGTGACTTTGCTTGTTTAAAATTTAGCAGGTTTTCAGCTGTTGGGAGTTGCGAAACAATCTCCAGGCTTTGTTTTGCTTTTTACGTGCTTTTTGGCATTCATCATTCATATAAGGCAGGCCACTTTTATTAGCCAGTCCATTAGTTTGTTGTATGCACCTTTCAGCAGCGTCAATGATAAAACCTGTTATATACGCCACAGCATCGTCTATGTTAAAAGAGGCAATGTCATCACGGCCTAAATATGTTATTTGTCGGAAAAGTTCCCAGTTAGCCGAGTCAACCTTCCATCGGGGAACGTGTGGCGAGCATCTATCTTGTTCTGTTAAGCCTAGCATAATTGGGAAGTGGTCGCTCCCAAAGGGGTTCTTGAGAACGGACCACTCCAGCAGGCGCGTAGCCAGGGGGGGGGGCTGATGGGGCTTCAGCCCCCCCCGAAATTTTTTCGTGCCGGCATACACCGCCGACCAAAACTACCACCGACGCCGCGAATAATAATAATAATAATAATAATAATAATAATAATAATAATAATAATAATAATAATAATAATAATAATAATAATAATAATTTATTTCCCATGAAAAGAATTACCTGGCGGGGTTCTGGATAAAAAGTTGCACGCAGGCAACTTGACTAGCCCAAAAACTCATCAAAGGCAACAGAAGGCGTCGGGCGCTCACATGTGAGTAAACAGATGGGAAGGTGTCAATTTACAAAAAAAAAATGTGTATACGAGACAGGTAGTAATACACTTTAACAATCAGAAAAACAAGTAGTCTGCATTACTAAGGAAATATTGAATTTATACATGAGCATTATAGATTACACAAAGAAAGTCTTATTATACGAAAACAGGAAGAAAATAGGAAAAAAAAAAACCTAACATAGCACTATATACAGTGCAGCATAGACTAAAGCAAATAAAGGGGGGAGAAGTCATACAGGATTGCATATGAATAAACTCATTAAACAAGAAGGATTAGTTTGACTGAAAGTAGTTGTGCAGGCTGCATAAGGACAGAAGGTCTATTTCTCGTAAGGCGAGGTTATTGAGTAAGGTCAGAAGTGTATGTCGAAGCATTTGTTGGCCATAATTCGTTCATGAGTGCGGAATGTTCCATTGTTCAGGTGTCCTAGTGTCATAGGCTGCGACATGTTCGTGTAGGCGAGCTATGTTCAATCATTCTGCATTCTCTCTACAATGTCTTTTTCACGCTCGAAAGACATTTCGGCACGAACATTGCGAACAAGGGCTGGATTTTGTGGTACCTGGGGTGCCTGGGGTGGATTTCGTGGCACCTGGGGTCACGAAACGCAAGGATCCGAGCACAAACTTTCAAGGGCTTTTCGATAGCGAGCGGGCACGTTGCGGCATCTCGCAGCAGCCGCGGAATCTACGGAGCGCATGGCTATGGTGTTGGGCTGCTGAGCACGAGGTCGCGGGATCGAATCCCGGCCACGGCGGCCGCATTTCGATGGGGGCGAAATGCGAAAACACCCGTGTGCTTAGATTTAGGTGCACGTTAAAGAACCCCAGGTGGTCCAAATTTCCGGAGTCCCCCACTACGGCGTGCCTCATAATCATAACTGGTTTTGGCACATAAAACCCCACAATTTTTTTTTTTTTACGGAGCGCATGGATTTCAATTCCGAAACTTTATGGGTGTAAAGTTCTCATAAACTTTTGACGCGAAAGGTGCACTGACATTTCCATAGGCGTGCTTTAAAAGATTTTCAATTCTGGAACTTTATGGGGTTAATGCTGTTATAAACTTGGACGAACATGCGTGCACTGGAGCCCTCGTGTCCAAGCCATTCCAGAAATGAAAGCTCGCCCTCGCAATCTTCCACAAACACGAAAATACTAAATATTACCGTGACTGTGAGCTAGCAGCTGATAATTTTCTCGAAACATTTTCAGGACGCGTGCCCAATGTGATCGATCAGCTGGACCAGGGCAGGCAAAGTAAAATTTGAGAAAACAGGAGAAAGGAAATGACCTATTATTGAGTAAATTCTTTTTGCGGGCTACAAGGTCTGGCTCTCGTTGGCCACAGGGACAGTGGCCCTATGAATTTAAGCATAGGCCCCGCTAAAAGTACAAGTATTTTCAAAGCGCTTCTCCGCATGCGAGCTGATTGTGGAAATACATATCTGAAGAACCATTTGGAAAGTTGCCCCAGTAATGCCTCGTATTTAAGCCCAGATGCACAAAACCAAATTATAGAAGTTTGTGGCGAAATTATCAAAGAAAGCCTAGTTGCAAAAGCAGGCTGCTTGTCCATACTTCCTGTCGAAACGACGGACATCGCCGGAATCGAACAGTCTACTGTTTGTGCAAGGTACCTAAACAGTAAACAAGGATGCCAACGACATCGAGGGAGTGTTTTAGGTTTTATCACCGGAATAGATGCCCTCTACCTTTGCGACTGCAGGTTCTGTGTACATGTGTACAAACTGTTCCAGATTCTAGTCACCCTTCCAGTGACCACTGCCAGTGCAGAGAGAATATTTTTTAACAAGAGTTTACTAAAAAACTACTTGCGCTCTACAGTGTATGTGGAACGCATGGTTAGGCTGGTGCTTCTATACACCCACAGAGACGTCGGCATCAACGTGTCCGAAGTCATTGACCGCTTCGCTCAACTTCCCCGCCGAGAGAAGTTTGTCCTTTAGATAGCGAAGCAGCAAAAATCAATGCAAGTAAAAACTCTGTTCCTTCAGGTCCATAAGCTCGTAATTATGAAAACGTATGACTGTTCGTTAGCTTTTAAAACCGCAGAAATTTTATCCTTTTATTCTAGCAGTTAGCATCATGGTCAAAATTATCATGCCAATACGAAAATTACGAGGACATCAATAACCAATTTTGACCGACCTTGCTCATTCAAAGCCCGGTCCACGCGGCGTTTGCCAAAAACACACTCGGATATTAGGTAGTAACTTGCCGCATCATCTGTGGCTTTCGTTTGTCCTTTTCTGTCCGTTTTACCTACCTGCTTTTATTTCTTTTTTTAAACGAAGCAAAACCCTCCTTTAATTTTGGGTGCAGAATAATTGATGCCGCTGTGCAGGCAGTTAAATTACACATTTTCGTACTGATTTTTGCATTATTACTCTCTTATTCTACCTGTATGGTGCTGTCGCGACCACTGCATGACCCGAGTACATATCACGATTTCTGCGATCATTGTTTTGTTCTTGCCTAGATCATCTGTCTTTCTGTGCGCAAGTTTCTGTGCGTATCTCTGACTCCGCAACGTGCTTATTTGTCTTGTTTGACGCACGATATACAGTGACGTTTGCTTAAATACGCAGATTTATTGGAGACTTAGACGTATATTTAAATATCTTGTTGCGAGGTGTTGTGTATACAAGCAGTGAACTTTGTTTCCAGCGACTCTTTTTTGCCCTTTAGCGAGTTGTATCTTCGCATTTGTATATTCCATTCTATCTTCGCATTT
>NW_023606968.1:0-19852 GCF_013339745.2 Dermacentor silvarum | reverse complement strand
ACCGACCGGGACCCATAACCACGCGAAAACACTACTATAGAAAGACCAAGGACAGGAAGTTCAAATTTAAGAACCATTGACCATTAGTGTGTGGTGCAAAGTGTTGTGATGAGTGTGCTGTTTGTTTATGTATCATGTGTTTGTTTGTGTTCTGAAACTACCCTGTCGTAGCTTTGTATACTTTTTTTGCTCATGTTATATTTCATATGATTGCCTTGTTACGCGAGATATGTATTTTTGTATAGTACAAGTGTAACTGTTACGTGAGAGATGTATTATTGTATAATATAAGTGTACTAGTTACACTAGCGATGTGTTATTGTGTAGTCCAAGCGTACTTGTGTGACTTGTGTTTGTACTCGATGTATCGCGAGTGATGTGTGAATTGTGGTGGACTGATTTATGGACTTACGGACTCGTGTGTAGTGGACTTTTGTGCGCGCTTCTTTTGTGTTTCTTTGAATATTATTGCATAATATTCTTAAAGTGGGGGGCAGTGTCACAAAAGAGCGCGTAATCAAAGCGCGCGCCGAGTGTCGCGCAAGCCAGCGAAAGAACACGCCGGTCCCGCGGCAACTTCAACAGAGGGGGAGAGCGCATACGCCTCAAGCAACCACGCTAACAACGGCGCCGAAACGTCTGGAACGAGGTTCGACGAAGCGACGTTAACCGGAGAGAGAGAGAAAGCACACGCGCGCGCCGAGACTCCTTCTCACCCGGCGAGCCGAGAGAGATAACAACAGCGTGAGCGTGCGTGAACAGCATGAGTCATCATCACCCCCCCTCGAGAATGTTCCGAAAGCAGCGGTCGAAGGTACGAGAAAAGAGTAGAAGCTTCCCTAGCTTTGGCCGTGCTACGGAATCACAACTCCGATCGAATGTTCGAGAAGGACCGTCGACGGCTATATAAACGCCGTGCGAGCATTGTCAGTTAGGAATCCAGGAGTCCAGTGAGGAATTCAGGAGTTTAGTCCGCACCGTGAAGTGATGTAACGTGAAGACCAAGCGTCTGCGGAAAAAGGGGATTCCCCGGCAAGCTAGTCGACGAGTTCATCGAGCGTCTGCATTTCCGGAAGAAGTTCCTTCTTCGAGATTTGCCCCCAAGTTACGCCGAGATCGTCTGACTCCAAGACCAACCAGCACGGTGAATACGATTGGACACTTAGTGTTCCTATTTATTTTGTACTTTACGTGTTGGACTCTTAGTGCTTGTCGTTAATTATTTTCTTGTGTTTGTTAATACCCATCTGATTTGTATTGTGTTGTGTCTAGCCTAAGTGTGCAAGTGTGTGTGTAACTGCCTTGTGTGAAGAATATATTTTGTTGTGTTTTGACAACTCTGGGCTCTGACTCGGTCTTTGGACAGCAACCGGCGTTCGCTGGCGCACCAGAGGGCCCACTCTTAATTGTCCTTGCTTTCGTGGGATTATTTTCGGAAGCTGATAAGTCGGCTTTGGAATTTAGTCCGGCGTATGCGCCTCGTTCACCGGGGTCTGTGACACTATGTAAAGTTTGTTTGGTAATCAACACTAAATTGTTATGGCACAAATGTACTTGATGCTTATCTGCGATTTCGATCAACCTATTCAGATGGCTGTTAAAAGCAAATTTAGTTTCATAGTTACTCTCTTTAAAAAACTCGCAATCCCAACCCTGCGAGAATGGATGTCCAGCGAAGAGCTGTTGAAAACCACCACTACAACTGCTGAGGTGTTTATGCAATGCTTTATGGCTTTAGAGTAATGACAATTTTGACAGCATGCCGCCACCCATAGTGGTGCTGCAATAGCATTGAAATCAGTTGCTAGGCTGGTCCTTTTATATACGAAAGGCTAGGGACATCACACCCCACGTCGAAAGTTGGCGTCGCCGCGGCAGCTTCCGCAACAGTTTTCTTTACCGGGAAACGTGTGCGGGGAGCGCTACGTGCTTCGCACTGCTATCACGAGCGCTTTATCATCAATTATGTGGTTCAGATGCTTGTTTTTAGCTGGTTCTTTATTGAAACGTATTGTTTTGCAACCATCATGAATAAAACTGTAACTGGGCCGATTTCAAAAGCAGCAATTGAAGTGGGAGATAAGGCACCAAGGCAACCCAGTAGGTAAGCTTTCCCAAGCAACAAATGACCTAATAAAGAAACGACAAAGCATGAAAATATCCAACTCAAGAGACCAGATAGAATTCGCAGAACTGTCGAAATTGATCAACAAGAAGAAAGTAAGGAATATTCGAAGTTATAACGTGGGAAAGATTGAGGAAGCAGTAAAATATGGACGCAGCATGAAATCAGTGAGAAGAAAACTTGGCATAGGACAAGGCAAGATGTATGCACTAAAAGATAAGCAAGGTAATATCATCAGCAATTTTGATGACAGTAAAAGCAGTGGAATTGTACACTGACCTGTACAGTTCCCAGAGCAGCCCAGCTACTTTCATTCAAAGTAGTGATGAACAGGATACAGAGGCTCCTTCTATAACTAGCGATGAAGTTAGAAGGAAGGGCCTTGCAAGACATGACCAAGAGAAAAGCAGCTGGAGAGGATGGAATAACAGTCGATTTATACAAGGATGGATGAGATATCATGCTTGAAAAGCTTGCAGCCCTTTATACGCAACGCCTCACGACTTCAAGTGTACCAGAGAGCTGGAAGAACGCCAACATTACACTAATTCATAAGAAGGGAGACGTTAAAGAATTGAAGAATTATAGACCCATTAGCTTGCTTTCAGTATTGCATAAAATATTCACCAAGGTAATTTCCAATATAATCAGAGCAACACTTTACTTCAATCAACCAAGAGAACAGGCTGGCTTCAGGAAGGGCTATTCTACGATGGATCACATCCATGTCATCAATCAGGTAATCGAGAAATCTGCGGAGTACAATCAGCCTCTCTGTATGGCTTTCATAGATTATGAAACGGCATTTGATTCAGCAGAGATACCAGCATTCATAGAGGCACTGCGTAATCAAGGAGTACAGGAGGCATACGTAAATGTCTTGGCAAATATCAACAAAGGTTCCATAGCTACCTTGGTTCTCCACAAGAAAATCAGAAGTTACCTATCAAGAGAGGAGTCAGGCAAGGAGACACAATCTCCTTAATGCTATTCACTGCTTGCTTAGAAGTATTCAAGCCATTAGACTGGGAAGGCTTAGGAGTGGGGATCAACGTTGAATATCTCAACAACCTGCAGTTTGTAGATGACATTGTCCTGTTCAGCAACACTGGGGACGAATTACAACAAATGATTGAGGACCTTAACCGAGAAAGTGTAATAGAGGAGTTGAAAATTAATATGCAGAAGACAAAGATAATGTTCATCAGCCTAACAACAGAACAAGAATTCAGGGCCGCCAGTCAGCCTCTAGAGTCTGTAAAGGAGCAGTTTATCTGGGTCAATTGGCCACAGGGGACCGTGATCATGAAAAGGAAACTTACAGAAAAATAAATTGAGCTTACCATTGTCGTTGAAAAGAAAAATGTAAAATCATTACATTCTACCGATGCTAACATATTGGGCTGGAACTTAGAGGTTAACAAAAAAGCTCGAGAACAAGTTAAGGACCGAGAGCAATGGAGCAAAAAATGCTGGCGTAACGTTAAGAGACCGGAAGAGAGCGGTGTGGATCAGAGAGCAAACGGGGATAACCGATATTCTAATTGACATTAAGAGAGAAAAAGATGGAGCTGGGGAGGCCATTTAATGTGTAGGGTAGATAACCGATGGACCACTAGAGTTACAGAATGGGTGCCAAGAGAAGGGAAGCGCAGTTGAGAACGCCAGACGCCAGAGAACTAGGTGGGGTGACGAACTTAGGAAATTTGCATGCGTAAATTGGAATCAGCTCGCACAAAACAGGAGTAATTGGAGATCACAGGGAGAGGTCTCTGTCCTGCAGTTGACATAAAAATACAGTATAGACCACTTATAACGTAACCGCTTATAGTGCAGGACCAGATATAGTACGGTCTTTTCAGACTCCCGTTAATTTTCCCATGGCACTCCATGTATACGCATACCGCTTACAGTGCAGCCGTGTGAGACGAAATACCGGCTATAATGCGGCTTCCGCGGGAAAATCTCGCCGACAAGGGCGGCAGCGAGCACGCTTCTCAACAAGATGCGTGCTGCCGGCCGGCGTATGCATTATTTAATGCAATCAAACTCTCGTTAATTCGGACTAATTTGACCGCACATCGGTTAATTCTGACCACTTTCGGAGCTCGGTGAGTGCGGAGCGCCGCAAATGTGTGACGCAAAAGAGCAAGAACGGCGCTAGCGTCCAACCGAAACGAAGCGGCGGAGTCCACGTCGCCACAGCCATCAGTTGAAATCGTACATGAATGACAGCAACCGCGGAACGCTTCGAGCCTATTTGTGTCTTTAAAGCCTGTATTCTTGCGTTTACCGCAACGCGAACACCGCGTTGGCCGCGGGCTTTCGTAACTGCGTAGTCATCCACGATCGCGTCGATAGCGGCCGCGGTTTTCCCTGCAGCGGTTGCGGCGAACAGTAGTTTCGTTTTTACTCGGTACGCGCGTCGGCCGCGTGCCTAACGAACTGCGTAGTCGCCATCGATGATCGCATAGATAGTGACCGCGGTTTCGACTGCAGTTGTAGCAGCGAATGGTAGTTACTTCGTCCAGACTCGGTGCGTGCGTCGGGCGCGTGCCTTCAGCACCGAAAAGTCGCCGTTCATAATCGTGTCGATAGCGGTCACATGTTTTTCCGCAGCGGTTGCGGCGAACGCTTGTTTCGTTTTGACTCGGTGCAAAACTGTCGAGCTTGAAGAGCACCGCCTATATCGCGATTATGTTTTCCCCAGCTCACTGGCGAAAACGTAATTGCGATGTGCGCGCGATAGTACAAAGCGTGTCCACAAGCTTGGTCTACATGTTTTGCATACGTGCAGTGCTTGAAAATCGTTGTTTTGGTTATAGTGCGGTACCGCTTATAGTGCAGATATTTGCGACTCCGGCGACTTACGTTATAAGCGGTCTACACTGTAGGCCGATGATGATGATGATGATGTTCTGTATGTTGTACACGTGATTACAAAGAATGTATGCACTGTTCGCTTTACTTTGATCAGCGCTGTAGCCTTTGCCTTACGGGGGTTATGAGCCATTGCATTTTTTGCTTGCTGTAGCCATTTCTTATGGGGATTTGAGCCATTGATGATAGTTTTCTGTCGCCGGACGCGAAAAACATCCTGGGATCCTAGCCGTAGGCAGCTTCGCTGTAAAAAGGCTTGCTGCATATTAGCTACGGGACCTACGGATATATCGAGTCTGAATATTTCATCTGCTCAACAAGTATTATTACTATTCCTTGAAATATTTTGACCTAATATTGCAGCAACTTTATGTATCAACATCGAAAGAAATATAAGCCGGCACGCGCCGCACCTTCCGTCTTTGAAAACTAGCGCTATTAATTTTGACAGCAAATGACAGGCTTGACGCAGTCGAAAGCTTTATTGCGATAAAGATATAACGCAGTAATCATAAGTAATTTCTAAGCTAGCATGAACGCATTTCTTCTTGCATTCTAATATACGCGGATGTCCACATAGACTTTTACGTAATGTATATCAAGGACTTGCAAAGGTTCGTGGATTCTAAATAATTTTGCAAGTTTAATTTTCTGAAAAAAAGTTGGACTAAAAACAAAATTTTGCCTCGGTTAATTTGCTACCAAAGCGTACATCACGCATGGGACGTACGGAATTGAGAGGTGGCATCGTTATGATATCACTATATAGCTTTCAAGTTTTATACATGCCTGTGGGGAGAACACGTCTAGGGTCCTCTTCGCGATCATTTTCTCGAAGCTTGTAGGGTACACATGCTTCTGCGTCAGGTTCCGCACAAGCTTGAATGAAGGTTGCCTTTCTGTTATATGCAGTATCATTCTTAAATAGTTAGGGCTGTAGTACTGTCCACCGTGGCACATCACTCTATTGGCGGAGAGCAACAGGTTGCGGAGGTTTTTTTAGGATGCGGCAGTGGTTGAAGGCAAGGAACAGCTTTCTATTTGTGTTCATTGGGTGTCTGCAAATTAAAAAAAAAGACTGAGAAAGACTGAGAATGGCTTGGTGATTCGTACTCAATATGTATCTGTATATTCATTTTGTGTTTAGCAGTGATGCTACTGTGGACTTCTGATTTGGAGCAATTTTTGGAGCATCCGAAATTTCATTTTGGAGCACTTTGGAGCAGGCAATTTGGCATTTGGGAGCCGCTGATTTTGCACATCCTGAAGTATTTCGAAAATGCGAGTTGCAATTTACATTCAAAGACCTGAATAATTTGTACGTTCTTACAAGAAGCTTGGTAAACATTTCCATCCATTGCAGATCTCGTGGAGAAAAAAATGCTCTTCTGTGCACGCGACACACAAACAAATTGATATCGTTTTATATAATGCTAGTTTTCCCAGATGTCATTCGGTTTATCAGGAACAGAAACGACGGACACATTGGCGGCATGCAGTTATTATATTCACATGTCATGCTGCGCTTTAAACAAGCTACAGTAGAATCCCGCTGTTACGTTCCTGGGTGCTGCGTTTTCCCGGCCATTTTGACTTTTCATGTCACTTGGCTTGACGATAAGATTGGTTGCCCAAATTGCCAGGGCCGACAAATATGACGTATTTTCGGTTTACGCCAGCAAAAACATGGCTTTTGAGGTTAAAGATCGTGTCAATGACGCGTTGGGGCTCTAAAATTGGCTATGACGCATAGATGTTCGGTATAAAGTCCAAAGGCGATAACGCCAACTCCGAGCGCCGTAATGCGCTGTATGTGTGAGTGAAAGCGTGTGAGGGGAGCAGACGACCGCGGACAAATCTCGCGCGTGCAAGAAAGAAAAGCGGGGAGGAGTCGGATGGAGATTCTAGAAAGAGGGAGCAAGGGGAGGGAGGGACAGCGGGCGGCGTTGTACTCTGGCATTAACTGCGTACTGCGCGGCGGCGCGCGGGCTGTATCTTGAAAGCGATTGTCACGGTTACCGGTGCACGAGACAGGAATCAGGACAAAGACACACAAAACACATTTATGATGTACCACAGCGATAAGTCTATGTCAAATCTACACACAACCGCAAGAATCGTTACACTCAGTTCGACATCTACTTCTCAAAAGGTCCTAATGAGTCACGTGCGATATGGCGCTTATGTGTCTGCTTTGATGTGCTTCTTGCGCATGGCCCGGTGGAATGCTGGCTTCTCTGATGAGGGTTGTCTCCCTAGAATTGGCCTGGCTTGTCGAGCGATGTCGTCGGTGAGGGCGAGGTTGTCCCCGCAGCATAGGACGGGGCCGTTGTCCTCAGACCAAGCCTTTGCTGGCAACCGCGGTGCACAGCCGCGGGACGTGGAGGATAAAGCCCGGCTGGTGCAGGGCCACTGGTGTCCTCCTCCTACTCAACTCTTTGATCTCGACGCCATTCGTTCATCGACTTGTTGTTGCTCTCTTCGCCCAGTCTCCTAGCCGACTACTTCCTTCTTTTCTTCTCGCCGTCTTCTTGCTCCTTCCAGACCACGTCAGCCTTCTTCTTCCTTCTTCTCTTTCTTCTTTTTCTTCCACTTCAGCTCGTGACAGCGATCTACGTTGGGGGCAGAGTCTAGCAGTGTAGGTGCGTCGGCGGCTCGTAGCTTTGTGCGTACAGTGTGTTCTCGGCGCTCCAACTTGCACTTTGCGCGGCGCCAAGCGGTCGCGCGCACCGTATCTTCAAAGCAATCTGCAACAGGGTTCCTACCTTTGCATGCGCTGTGCTTTCGCCGATCAGTTTCCATTGAAGCGATAGACAGCAGCACGAAGGTCACTTCGCTCGCTGCTGTTGCCATGCTTCCTCACGCCAGCATTTGACAGCGCGTGTCCGCGCTAATCAAGTGTGATGTGTTCATGGGCCGTATTCTGAAACGTTCCCCCCTAGGCGAAATTTCGTTTTTCGCTTTCAGGCGTGCGCTGATTGGCTCTTTTAGCAAAATTGGATCAGCTGATTGGGCGATTGAGCCCGACGTCATTCAATTTTGCTCATCCAGCTAATCAGCGCGCACCCTGAAAGCGAAAAAAGAAATTTCGCCTAGGCGAACGTTTCAGAATACGGCCCATGTTTGCCTGTGCGCTCTGACACCATGCTTGTTAATATAGTTAATAAGCGAATATTTACCAGTTTACACGGACGAAAGAACTACTATCCTTACTTTGTATAGCTGTCTACTAATTTGCAGATGCAATCGATGCTTCGGCTTTTGGGCGAAACTACGACTTTCTTTCACACATAAGAATTAAAATAATATTGAATTCAGTTTAACGCTACTCTCATTTCTCAAGTTTGCCTGTTTTTCAGCTCTTGCGTTTCCCGGATTCTGATTTTTTGTTTTTTTGTTTTTTTAACGGTCCCGTGAAAAACTTATCAGCAGGGTTCTACGATACTAGCTGCGTTTCCGGAGTAGATAACATCCGCCGATGAATCGCCAATTGACCTTGAAGCCACGAGCCTCAGCAGAAACCGCACTTTGCCGTCGAGCCGCCTTGCAATTGAGGCAGACGCCGCGTCGGCGCCGAGCGTGGCGCTGTGGCTTAATCGGGACACACGCGCTAGCGCTGTTTCGTCTCCTGTTCGCAACTAAGATGGCAACTAAGGCTCGCCCTATCATCACGTTGCACGTTTTAATTCCCCGGTGGTGCAATTGTCAGCGATAGACGCCGTCAAATCCGAGACTGTTTGGCGCAGTTAGGCGCAATTTTCGTCGATTGTATCAGGATGGCGCAGTAAATCCCATTTGGCGCACTTAGGCGCAGTTGGCGCAGGAGTGGAATCACTGGTTTAGTGTTGTTTGAAATGAAGTAGGAAACCGAAAGCCCGGTCAATGCTGTACGTACTTGTACAGTGTACGTACTAGCGATATATAACTGAAGATAAAACTTTTTTCATCATGTGACGGTTCTACAAAGTAATATTCTATAGTTTTCGGGCTCCCACATTCTAGCTATCTCATTTTTCAGTTCACTAGCACAAACATAAACACAGCCTGAAACTCGGGCATGAAACTCAGGCATGTAGATATTGCATGGCTTACTTTTAAAGTCCTGCGATCAGCATCGCGTAGTCGATAAGACAGTATTGACTGTATTATATTATATGGGCTCTAATAATATTGACTGTTTTAAATAATATTATTTTAGACAGTATTTTATTGCGATAGCAATTATATGGACACTTCAACCGGATTTCTGCCGTTGCCGTCGTCGTCGCCGTCACCGTGAGGTTCCCTATAGATAAAATCTTCGCCACACGCCGTATGCCCGAGCAGAAGCGTGCGGGGACGCACGCTATCACGAAGAGCGAATGCACTCAATCACCCACGCGCAAGCAAGGAAGCGGGAAGCCAGCGCCGGAGGGAGCGCGGGGGGGGGGGGGGGGGGCGCACTTCTACTCTGCCAACAACCGCGCTCGTCGCTCGCCCGCACCGTCTCTTATCTCCACACGGCTCTGACCTTTATGCGCCGTGCATTCGACGCTCAGTTTCCGTTGAAGCGATAGACCGCACGTACCTTTGCCCGCTGCGGCGTATGGACTCGCTGCCAGCGTTTTGATAGTCGTTGTCTGCAGTCATTCAGTGTGATCTATTCATGTTTGTTTGTGCGCGCTCACACCACAGTTAGTAATAGTCAGGCCACATTTTCCAACGCACGCTACACATGCAATGCTGCCCGGGTCGGCAGTGCAGCGCTACAGGTGTGTCCCTTCGCACGCGCTGCCCACGGGAAGCGCTTCTCATCAACACCACCGTTTCACACGCGCCTTCTCGTGGTCATCGAGTCTCTCTTCATGTCGGTCTACTTACGCCGCAGCACACCTGCTTACTTAATCAGCTCATGTTTACTACAATTCATATTGCTACCAAAGCCGCTCACCTTACTTCGTATGGCATTGCTGTGTTGCTATCGCATTCATTGCTTCGCCCTTAGGGCGAAACTGTGACATTTTTTTTAAGTATATACTTGCACTCATACAACAAATGTTAATACAGTGGAACCTCGATGATACGATCACGGCTAATACGAATTTCCGGATGATACGAATTTTTCTGCGGTCCCGGCCAAGCCCCATTACTTTGCAGCGTGCTAGAAAACGGTTGTTACGAATCAATTTTCGACCCGCGTCAGTTGATACGAATAAATGCCGCCCCACCGACGGCCGCGAAAGAGAACAGCGCGCAGTCACGCGCTTTCTCCCTTTCTCTTTTGGTGCGGAGGCGCAGACGCGACGCCGGACAGCGCGGAGGCCACGAATGGGCGCGAAGAGTTCGAAGCGGTGGCGCTTTTGTTGCTTTTGTGCTTTTCCTCCTTTTCCGCGTGCCATCGGGCAGAGTGGCTGCCGTGCTTCGGGCCGCATTCTTTTTTGCGCCATTTTGCCTAGTCGCAGCGAGCTATGTCTACCGAGAGACGATCTCAGCTGATTCGCACGGCCGTACGCCGAGGCGCGGGAGCCTCCGTTGGCGCGTCTTCCGTCGGCTGCGTTATCGGTGCCGATGGCACAGGGCAATTGTGGGTTTCGCTGCTGGAGTGCAAGATAGCGCGGCACGTAATCCACGGTGCAAGGTTGCGCTCTTTCAGTCGGGTGCTCCTCCGCTTCTCCCGCTAATCGCCATATTTTTCTTGCCGTAGGAGCGCTTCCGTATTCCGCAGGCATGCTTCGTCCAAAGTTTATTCGCCAACGAGCGACGATCCGTCACTAACCTGGGAGTTCTCAGTAATCCGAATTCTGTGTGTCAAGTGAATTCGCCGGCGTGGTTTACGAAGCAGACAACTGCGGTTGCCATCTTGCCCCTGCCACAGCAGCAACCAATGGAGAGACGCCTTTCAGCACGGCAGCCAATCGGAGGCCGCTTTTATCAGAGGGCCCGTGTGACTACCTATCGCAGACCCTTTCTTTGGTGTTTGTGCGTTTGTTACAAGTTGGCGACGATGGACGAATTGAGAAGCGGAACGGCGAAACTTTGAGCTTTCGAACGATACCAAGATGGCGGCGCTCGGTGGCGGGAAATACGAGATATGGCTACGTGAACTGCGGTGATTTTGCGCGATTTAAAGCTGTTTTCTTGCCCTGCGCACTGTCGAATTAAACTTTTTCGGGCGCTTTCAGTGCATTTTCAGCCAAACCATTTTGATGGAGCGTAGATTAGGCGTTGCAGATACCCAAACGCGTGGTTCAAAAATCGATTATTTTCGCGATCTGATGATCCCCGCGTCCCCCCTTAATTTAGCTAGTTTTAATTGTTTCGATGCTACGAATTTCGGCTAATACGAATATTTTTCGTGACCCCGTGAGATTCGTATCATCGAGATTCGACTGTAAATATGCATTCTGTATAAATTTACTGCTACTTTTAATTAACCTTCCATAATTCAAACTGAGCATGAGTGTGCATTGACGTACATTTACTAATCTCCCAGAGATTCACTGCACTGAAACGTGAGCTGCAAGCAGGTATGCCGCATAACTTGGAGCACAACTGGAATGATTTTACCACTTCCGAATATGGCAAACATCTTGCAGTTAGATGCGTGGTTGTCGGCTACAAGTCAGACAACTTGGAAACCTGCTTCTTCAATGGACTCATGGCTTCGAATGTTAGTCGGTGCAGTCAGATATTACTTCACGCAGTCTATAAAAGACTGTGTGAAGTAATATCCGACCGCGGACCGGGAGGCTGAAAAATATAAAGGCGCAGGGTGTTGCCCACAAAATGTTCAGCTAGTTTTTCTGAAGCCCATAATGTTGAAAGAAGTTGAAATGTTATCATGGCGACCTTTCTATCACAATAAAGGCCTCTGCAATTGTGCTAGGAAAAGTAATGATCATCTTACATGTAGTGCGTCGACAGCCCAACACACACAAAGGCAAGAAGGTGGGTGGCCAGTTCATTTTCAATTCCAAATTCCTTCTCCAGACCTTCCATTTCAACTAGTTCATGAACCCCGTCTTCCTTTCTTCTCATACGTCGCAGCCTCTGCTTTTGTGACAATTCATCACGACTAAGGATCCCATCTTTTCCTAAAAAAGAAAATCACATTTCATTGCATCTGATAATTTGTGCATTCGGAATGTGATTTTGCACAACGCAAATAAAAACGAAAGAAAGAAGGAACGAAAGAGAGCAAGAGAGAAGGAAGGAAGAAAGAAAGGAAAAGAAAAGTAGACATGACTGATTCCGCGAGTGCTATATCATACATCAAATGGACAGGCTTTACGCCCCCATTACCGTTAGTTCGACGAGTGCAAATTAAGCATATTATCACAAACAGAAACTATGCAATGAACAGGCAAGCCAGAATGAAACGTGAACATCAGAAAGTAAACTAAATATCTTCATTCGCCGTTGTCCATGTATGACACCGGGAGGTTCACAGATGTTCTGCGTACTGGGGCCAGAGTGTTCTTTATCGCCCGGCCAGGTCCCGGTTACACATTTCTCTTTGAAATAATCTGGCTTAGCTTTTTTCTTTCCCCTTCCCGTTTGCATTTCATTCTAGGGTGACAACATTGGCTTAGGATCAGTAATACGCTATCGCGTTACGCACTTTCTTTATCATTTAACGTAATGAACGTTACATAACGTAATGTAACATAACATAATGAAGTGTACAAGTATTCCTATCTGGAAGTGGCATACTCGTTCGAACAGGTATGGACTTTCCTGGTGCAATCTATGTTTCATTAGTGAAGAAACAACTTCTCCATTGCAGTATCGCTTAAATGTCGTGCGACTCAGAAGATTGAGGCATCCTGACGCCCGCAAGATTTCATAGCCGCATGGAAATTTTGAATGCCACATACTGCCTGTCGAATTGTGGCTTCTGTCCAGTTTTTTTTTTTTTTTTATACAGGCATTGCAGCTGTTCCTTTAAAGTTAGAGCTTTTTGATCATACTCGTCCAGTTCTTTCTCAAAATAAATTAGGCACTAGTTAAAAACATGTATAACGTACAAGAAAAAATAGGCATTTACTGTAAAACCTATATAATTTCACGACCCCAGCTGTTCATGAATGAAGGACTTAGGGCATATATCCCACGGCTACTAAACTTCACAATTCTAAAGTAAACTAAGCTTCAGGCTCGTGCCATAGAGCTCAATTGAACTCCGAGAATTCATGTTTTTTTTTTTTTTTACATTTCTGCCCTTTAGAAACAGTTCACTCTGACTTGTATGTGTCACTTCGACAACACCTGTTCTTTATGCGTCACTTCTCGTCCACTTTGGCAGGATGTGTCATGACAAGCACATCCTGCCAGACATTCGCAGGATGTGCATGTAGATTTAGCAATGCAGGTGTAACTATCAACTCACTGCTTCAATGGTGGGAGTGCAAGTTTACGACAAGTTTGTGTTGCATCTCGTGGTTAAATGCGTAATACGATGTGACAGAAAAAACTGCATGATGAAGGATGTGTTACTGTGTCAATAATCTTCAGAGTAGAGCAGCATGCATTGTCTCATAGATCTGATACACAGGATTTTACTTTACAGTGACGTGTCACTGCCACTCTGAGAGCGTGGCAGTGACAGCATTTGATTGCCAGTCACTCTGTTCATAGAAGGTGCATTGAAAAACTTTGTGGGGAAAAAATCACGTGGACATGCTGCTTAATACCACACCCATTGCTCACCTCTCATAAATTATGCTGAAGGGCCCATTTAACCGGTGCAGTAATTAAAGAGCAGGCATCAGTGCCTTTGGGCAGGAGACACACCGAGTTAGCACTTCCATGCCACTCTGACCTGGAAACTTACCAGTGGGATCAGAGGTACTTTGAAGCGCTTTGCAAGTAGGGTGTGAAATATTTGTGGTATTTATAGTAGATTGCATAATCAAACTTCTAGCAGAAAATTCTCATTGGATAAATGGTTATAACCCTGAATACATGTTTCATTGTACCTCACTTCTGCAACGCAACTTGCAGCTCACCAGCCGATGCTGTCCCTTTGAATGCTTATGTGCAGCTATTCTCGGTGCAATAAGCCAAAGTCGGGCCTTTATATCAATGGACGAAACCCTAATAAGTACAGACGGTTGTAACATGATGTGAGCAGAAGTCATTCTGGGAGCTTGATGATGATGATACACTTTTATTAAATAAAAAGTAACAGTAGCAGTTGTGGAGAGGGTCCCTCAGCCTAAGGTCCTGCCGGGCACACCTTTCATCACTTCAGCGATGAAGGTTGCTAGGTACCGCTGAGCCAGCAATGATGCTGCAAGAGTCAACCAAGCAGCTGTGGGAGTACGGGATAGGTTGGTGGATGTTGGGGGGGGGGAGGGTAGTGTAGTGCCCACCGACGCTGCTAAGCGGGGACGCTTAGGTCGGCGCTCTTGGCCAGCGCTTTGGGGCTGGCTGCGAATGACGACGACAATAAAGTTGGGCGGCGCGTGCTAACGGCGCAAGCACGACACGCGCCAGTCGGTTCTAAAAGCCTGCCGAGCTGGTCTCCTTGTTCTGGCGCTCCGCTGCGACCCCTCGGTTCTCGACAGTGGTGACCCAGACGTGATGTATGGAAGGGGATAGCTATTGTGGACCGTGTGAGTGCTGAACGCCTGGTAGTCACCGCACGGATGCCAGTCACCCGGTTCTTTCTTGGGCAGCGTCCCCGCTTAGCAGCGTCGGTGGGCGCTACAGCAGGACCACAATATGTGAGAGCCATTGGGATGACTGCCACACCTGTGACACCGCGGAGGTGGCTCTTCCGCGAATGCGCAAAGGAGATGTGGATGTGTCGGAGACAGAAGAGAGCCCGTCTGGGCTTGTCGGATAAACATGCCGTGCGCACGACATAGACCGAGTTGTAAAGGCGGAAACGCGCGGCGGGCAAGTCGATAGGGCTGGAAAGAAATGGGAGGAGGACTGGAATCATGTGAGTGAGGCCCGGGGAAGTCAGGAGCCTGGCAAAGAGTGTCACAGGCGAGCCAATTAGCCTGTTTGTTCCCCGACAGTCCCGCGTGGCCAGATACCCACACGATCTCAACTGGTGTACTAAGACTACTTTGGAGAATGTGTGCCAAAGGGCTAGGAAGTTCTCCGCGTAATACGAAGCGACAGGCAGCCATGGAGTCTGTGAAAATGATAGGCAGGTGAGGAGTGATGGGGTGAACATAGCGGCAAGCAGCTACTATGACATGTAGTTCAGCAAGTGTGGGACCTGTAACCGAGAGGACTATGGAGAATAGCATAGCTGCCCGAAAGAACCACTATGGCAGAGCCGAGTGAGGGGACGCTAGCGTCCGTGTAATAGAAATGACAGTTTGGATGAGTGTGGATGAAATGCTGAAATTAGCGGATTCTAGCCGCGCGGCATTGTGCGTGTACACAGGGATTCACATTGCGAGGTAATGGCGCGATTCGTAGAAGTGCCGCGCAGGATGACGAAATCGCACTGTGCAGGACGACGAATCGGCACTGTGACTGCGATTTTCGTCGCATGTGACGGAGATCGCACTTCCGGTGCAATGAAAATTGCATCATGTGAAACGGCCTTGATACTGCTTTAGAAGCAAGGCTAACAAAAAATGTAAGCAGATACAAACATGCAAACAGTAGCTGGCAACAACAGGAATAGGAAGGAATAAATGAGGGAATAAGACGTTGTGCTGTTCGAACGCGTGCAGAAAAAATGCATAAAGAGAAATTCGAAATTGTTAAAAGGAACTGAGTTTTGACAAGACATGTTAGGTAAGGAGTAAAAATACAAATGCACATCTTCTTGAAAGCTGGGGGAGAGAGAAACAAGATTGCTAATTTATTAAATTAATCAATAAGCTTATACTAGGGAAGACAGTAGATTAGTAAAACACTGTGGGAAAAATTTATCGAAAATAATATTGAAAACAAAAACAAAAAATATCTGATGTAAATTGGACGAGGGGGATGCATCGTCAAGTCTGGTCTAACCAGTTGTAAGACTGCGAAAAATTAAGACCTGTTTGTTATATTCATGCCATTGGTGTAACGAATGGATTGCAGAGCTCCATTTGAAACATTTATGCCTGTTAGTTGCAGTGTATAGAACTTGTAAATGAGATAACATTCTTCATATTTTCTGTCTGCGCGAACGAAAGTGTGACCATAGGATATGAAGTTTAAGCTAGTTGAAATGGTGACCTGGCAGGTTAAAATGATGTGCAACTGCTTTTGGAGGTTCTTAGCCATGCCCGTATGGTGTCCATTTATTCTAACATTAATTGGCTCCCGTTGTGCAATACCGACAGGAGAGCCAATGAACGTAGCTGGGACAGGCCACGGGGCCACCAGGGGTGGCGGCATCCAAGACAATGAGGAAGGCTGAAAAATAAATGACCGACTTTGCCAGGTTTGGCTACGATGTGTGCAACAGAATTCGAGCCAACAAGAAAGGTCGAAAAGAGTAAAAATTGGCGTAGCTTGCACTAGTGGCGCAAGGCTAAAGACAAAGCGGAGCTGATCGGTTCCTAGCTGGTCATGGCTATATGAAGTGATGTTAAGTTATACGAAGTAATGCAAAGTTATACGAAGTGTATAAGCATTTCCTAGGGATCCGTGGCCTCGGAGAACACCTCGCGAAGCACTTGCAGTCCGAGCACAAGTAGGGGAAGGGGGCGAAAATTATCCACAGTGTACGAGCGGCTCGCAGCAGACGAAACGCCAGGATGACGTCACAGCACATGTGCAGTAGAGTACAACTGGTGGGAGCTCGGCCGAGCCACTGCCAGAGGTGCCTGCTGCCATCACGGACACTGCGACCATTCAGCGCTAATGCGGGGAAACGGAGAAGCGTAGTTGGCATCTGCAGCACCTCTGTACATTGCCCCGTTGGTGCTGCTGCAATTTGTTTCTCTTTCTCTTTCGCTCTCATTTTCTCTTTCTCCCGAGCATAGCGAGCGACGTGCTCTCTCTCTCTCTCGCTCTCATTTTGTCTTTCTCTCTCCCGAGCATAGCGCACGACGCTCGGCGAGGTGGTTGCTAGGCAACGCAGTGGCAGGCAGCTGCCGCGTCGCTGGTTGCCATGGTTACGGCATGGCTGGCTTTTCGTGAAACACACACGTTTTACGGCTAGCTTAAAACCTTCACTGTTAAAAATGGCCGTCATCGCTGGGACCGGTCATTGGGCGCAAGGTGCAGCGATGTCTGAGCCAATGACAAAAGGCAATAAGAAAAGAAATTGAAATGGAATGTTATAAATACGACCCCTACCCAAACATGTGCAAACATTACCCAGTTCTTGCAATAAGGAGGGTTTTCTTTTTAACTGCCGTTCACAGCTACTTACATTGCCATTGCTTTTTTACGGGTTTGAAAGGCAGGTACAGATACAAAAACTCGCAGCCACTTTTGGGGGAAATTATCCCATTCGTTACAACTGCGTTAGATTTTTTTTTCACACGAGGTTACCAGGAAGGAACAACACAGCACATACGCTCACAGCATTTTGGTGTTCAGTTGAATCGCGCAGGTACTCCTACAGCAACGATGCAGCAATCCTCTTCAGGAGATGGGCCCAGCACGTCACCTGGTGGAGGCTGGCTGTCGGCAGGATAGCCCGCATCTTGAGGATATGAATGCCGATACTTCCTCGTAACAGGCGAAGATACACGAGCAGTTGGAACTTGCTCCATCATGTGCACATCTACCGGAGCCAACTGTTGGAAGAAGTTTGTAGAAGAGGTTCACCCACTCTCTGTTTATAAGCTATTGATAACACAGGCTAGAAGTCACAACAATCGCAACATAGTAACATTTCGATAATGTGAATGTCTTGCACAAGAGCCAAAAGTAGATAGTATTCATGAAAGACAAAGCACACGTGGCAGTACAATAGGGTGTCAGGAATTTGCATAATATCCAGAAGACAAGACTGATGTTTTGGACCGGCAGTACAGAGTGTGCAAATGGCTGGAGAAGTATTAAAAAGGAAGTTAGAAAATATGCTCTATATCTAATACACAAAACGACCGCGACAGAGGGACAAAATAAGGGATGAGCATTGTCTGATAAACATAAAAAGTCTGAAAAGAAATTCGAAACAAATGAAACTAAAATGTTAGCGAAACTAAGCACTAAACTATGTACTATGCAGGAACAATTATAGTCAAAGCGAAAGGCGAGAGAAATGCAGCCATAGTGAAACAAAGGTAGCTATGGGGGCGTTACAAATATGACGAAATACAGGGCAAAAATGGGAAGGTGTCATATGTAAGAGGCCGCCAGTGGCGCGAAAAAGAAAAGGAGCACGAGAAACACGGGGTTCCGAACGGCGCGAGCGCGCGAGGCGCACGAACCGAGGCATAGTCTAGAGATGAACGGCGCTGTCCGTGGAGTTTCAACGTGGCACCGGGTCAGGAAGGTCGCATCGCCAGCTCCGCTCTGGCGACGGGAGACTTGGGGGTCTGGCTGAGTCCGCGACGCTGGCCGTCCAAGGTGTGGCCGTCGACCTCGGCAAGTTCGGGCGAGGCTCCTGGACGGGCTGCAGCTTCTCACGGCAGGACCAGGCACCCCAGAGAGGATCCCCCTTCTGCGGCAGACCGGCACGTTTGATTCTCCTCGGGACGCCACGTCGGCACTCCTGAAGAAGTTGCGACGCATCCCGACGCTAGGCCTAGGCAGGTGGGCCTAAGCTACGGCGAAGCCATCGCTGACGGGCTGACCAGCTCATCACCAACGAAGTACCGACGAGCTCACCACCGACAAAAGAGAACGCGAGTTGTCGGCATCTACGGCAGCATCGACACCCGAAGGAATACGACTTGGACCCGACGTAAGGAACTTCAAGTCAGCGGTCCGTAAGAGCCTGTTTTTATTTGCGAAGCAGTTAGGCCGGAGGCAAGGTGGCTAGACTCTGATGAATCCGCGCTAAGACTGACCGAGAGACTTTAAGGCGGAGCGAGGCTCCGAAACTGAGATAGTTCTGTTTAAGTAGTTTGTAGTTAATCTGAGTGTTGTTTGAGTTCCAGTGAAGACTTTTGTTGAATCAATTTTAGTTTCGCGTGCCTTTAGTTTTGACTTTCGGCTTTAGTGTTGTGTGTCGTGTGTGTTCACCGTCCCTGTACATATTAAATCCTCGTTTGATATGCCGCCAGTCGTGTCTCTCCTCCATCGAGAGTAGCGCATGCATGCAACTCTCCACACTCCCAAGAAAAAGTGACAGAAGGAGTTATGGTTCCTGGACTTAAGTATGGAAACTTGGGTGTTGTGTTCAAAATAAGCGGATGACAGATTACAGATTACTCAAAGTGCAGTTGGAAAGCTATATGTAGGGGCACACCAGAAAACAACAAATGAGGTACTGGAGGAAGCTATAGGTAGGAGCCCAAAAGCAAAATTTGTCTAGAAGAATGACTTGAGAATATGAAAGAAAACAGCAGGGCAGCTAACATTTCTAGGTACTACCATAATCCTACGCTAAAAAAATGTTGAGTCACAGTGTAAGAAGAAAACAAAAAAAACTAAGATGCAAATACTATGTTAACGGTGGGGACAGTGACAAAAAAGGGGGGGTCAAATGTAATGTTAAACAAGCAGAAATAGCATGCTGGATAGGCCCTATTAAGAAGGCAGTGATGGAAACATATCGAAGAGTGAAGAATCAAATCAAAATAGAAAAGTTTTACGACAATTCAAAGGGGAGTGAACTATTGCTCATAACAACACATCAGGATTTTTGACAAGGTGTTAATAGAAGAATATTTGCCCATTATAATAGCTGTGTAGCATGTGAAGGCAACATAAAACTATAGGCGTAATAATTTCTTTAGCCCAACAAAAAAAAATATATATATATATATTGATATATATATCTATAGG